>NW_028139445.1:0-75635 GCF_965202585.1 Thalia democratica
CGAAACGCGCTGGACCCCATTATAATTTTTTACTTTTTTAAAAAGCGTAAATTTCAAGCAAAATTTGTGATAAAAACCACATTTTTCTCAAAACCTCGACATTTCGGAGTTTTACGCAAAAATATTGAAATTAAAACACTTTCGCCCCTGACGGGTCGAAAATGGCCAGTTTTAACCTTTAAATTTTACTTTTTTGGAAGAAAAATAACGATGAATCGAGGTATTTGAGCGGTTTTCAATTTTAACTTTTACTTTTTTTTGGATAAAAAATAAAGTTGAATAACGGTATGTGAGCTTATTTCAATTTTAACTTTTACTTTTTTTTGGATTACGAATCAAGTCGAAAAACGGTACGTGAGCTTATTTCAATTTTAACTTTTACTCTTTTATCGGAGTAAAACGCAAACGTCGAAGTGCGGAAAAGCGCTCTGACTTCAATAAAAAAATTTTACTTTTTTTCAACAAAAGTGGACGTTAAAAATGCCTAAGGTCGATTTTTACTTTTTTTCAAGGTCAAAATTCCGTACAAAAAATGACATCTCACCATCAAAACCGGTGTTTTCGCACTCCCACGGGACCCCAAATATGGTTTTTCGCGCGCCCCTCCCCCCTAAAATTTTCCCGGCAACCGTTTGTTGGAACGTCGAAACGCGCTGGACCCCATTATAATTTTTTACTTTTTTAAAAAGCGTAAATTTCAAGCAAAATTTGTGATAAAAACCACATTTTTCTCAAAACCTCGACATTTCGGAGTTTTACGCAAAAATATTGAAATTAAAACACTTTCGCCCCTGACGGGTCGAAAATGGCCAGTTTTAACCTTTAAATTTTACTTTTTTGGAAGAAAAATAACGATGAATCGAGGTATTTGAGCGGTTTTCAATTTTAACTTTTACTTTTTTTTGGATAAAAAATAAAGTTGAATAACGGTATGTGAGCTTATTTCAATTTTAACTTTTACTTTTTTTTGGATTACGAATCAAGTCGAAAAACGGTACGTGAGCTTATTTCAATTTTAACTTTTACTCTTTTATCGGAGTAAAACGCAAACGTCGAAGTGCGGAAAAGCGCTCTGACTTCAATAAAAAAATTTTACTTTTTTTCAACAAAAGTGGACGTTAAAAATGCCTAAGGTCGATTTTTACTTTTTTTCAAGGTCAAAATTCCGTACAAAAAATGACATCTCACCATCAAAACCGGTGTTTTCGCACTCCCACGGGACCCCAAATATGGTTTTTCGCGCGCCCCTCCCCCCTAAAATTTTCCCGGCAACCGTTTGTTGGAACGTCGAAACGCGCTGGACCCCATTATAATTTTTTACTTTTTTAAAAAGCGTAAATTTCAAGCAAAATTTGTGATAAAAACCACATTTTTCTCAAAACCTCGACATTTCGGAGTTTTACGCAAAAATATTGAAATTAAAACACTTTCGCCCCTGACGGGTCGAAAATGGCCAGTTTTAACCTTTAAATTTTACTTTTTTGGAAGAAAAATAACGATGAATCGAGGTATTTGAGCGGTTTTCAATTTTAACTTTTACTTTTTTTTGGATAAAAAATAAAGTTGAATAACGGTATGTGAGCTTATTTCAATTTTAACTTTTACTTTTTTTTGGATTACGAATCAAGTCGAAAAACGGTACGTGAGCTTATTTCAATTTTAACTTTTACTCTTTTATCGGAGTAAAACGCAAACGTCGAAGTGCGGAAAAGCGCTCTGACTTCAATAAAAAAATTTTACTTTTTTTCAACAAAAGTGGACGTTAAAAATGCCTAAGGTCGATTTTTACTTTTTTTCAAGGTCAAAATTCCGTACAAAAAATGACATCTCACCATCAAAACCGGTGTTTTCGCACTCCCACGGGACCCCAAATATGGGTTTTCGCGCGCCCCTCCCCCCTAAAATTTTCCCGGCAACCGTTTGTTGGAACGTCGAAACGCGCTGGACCCCATTATAATTTTTTACTTTTTTAAAAAGCGTAAATTTCAAGCAAAATTTGTGATAAAAACCACATTTTTCTCAAAACCTCGACATTTCGGAGTTTTACGCAAAAATATTGAAATTAAAACACTTTCGCCCCTGACGGGTCGAAAATGGCCAGTTTTAACCTTTAAATTTTACTTTTTTGGAAGAAAAATAACGATGAATCGAGGTATTTGAGCGGTTTTCAATTTTAACTTTTACTTTTTTTTGGATAAAAAATAAAGTTGAATAACGGTATGTGAGCTTATTTCAATTTTAACTTTTACTTTTTTTTGGATTACGAATCAAGTCGAAAAACGGTACGTGAGCTTATTTCAATTTTAACTTTTACTCTTTTATCGGAGTAAAACGCAAACGTCGAAGTGCGGAAAAGCGCTCTGACTTCAATAAAAAAATTTTACTTTTTTTCAACAAAAGTGGACGTTAAAAATGCCTAAGGTCGATTTTTACTTTTTTTCAAGGTCAAAATTCCGTACAAAAAATGACATCTCACCATCAAAACCGGTGTTTTCGCACTCCCACGGGACCCCAAATATGGTTTTTCGCGCGCCCCTCCCCCCTAAAATTTTCCCGGCAACCGTTTGTTGGAACGTCGAAACGCGCTGGACCCCATTATAATTTTTTACTTTTTTAAAAAGCGTAAATTTCAAGCAAAATTTGTGATAAAAACCACATTTTTCTCAAAACCTCGACATTTCGGAGTTTTACGCAAAAATATTGAAATTAAAACACTTTCGCCCCTGACGGGTCGAAAATGGCCAGTTTTAACCTTTAAATTTTACTTTTTTGGAAGAAAAATAACGATGAATCGAGGTATTTGAGCGGTTTTCAATTTTAACTTTTACTTTTTTTTGGATTAAAAATAAAGTTGAATAACGGTATGTGAGCTTATTTCAATTTTAACTTTTACTTTTTTTTGGATTACGAATCAAGTCGAAAAACGGTACGTGAGCTTATTTCAATTTTAACTTTTACTCTTTTATCGGAGTAAAACGCAAACGTCGAAGTGCGGAAAAGCGCTCTGACTTCAATAAAAAAATTTTACTTTTTTTCAACAAAAGTGGACGTTAAAAATGCCTAAGGTCGATTTTTACTTTTTTTCAAGGTCAAAATTCCGTACAAAAAATGACATCTCACCATCAAAACCGGTGTTTTCGCACTCCCACGGGACCCCAAATATGGGTTTTCGCGCGCCCCTCCCCCCTAAAATTTTCCCGGCAACCGTTTGTTGGAACGTCGAAACGCGCTGGACCCCATTATAATTTTTTACTTTTTTAAAAAGCGTAAATTTCAAGCAAAATTTGTGATAAAAACCACATTTTTCTCAAAACCTCGACATTTCGGAGTTTTACGCAAAAATATTGAAATTAAAACACTTTCGCCCCTGACGGGTCGAAAATGGCCAGTTTTAACCTTTAAATTTTACTTTTTTGGAAGAAAAATAACGATGAATCGAGGTATTTGAGCGGTTTTCAATTTTAACTTTTACTTTTTTTTGGATAAAAAATAAAGTTGAATAACGGTATGTGAGCTTATTTCAATTTTAACTTTTACTTTTTTTTGGATTACGAATCAAGTCGAAAAACGGTACGTGAGCTTATTTCAATTTTAACTTTTACTCTTTTATCGGAGTAAAACGCAAACGTCGAAGTGCGGAAAAGCGCTCTGACTTCAATAAAAAAATTTTACTTTTTTTCAACAAAAGTGGACGTTAAAAATGCCTAAGGTCGATTTTTACTTTTTTTCAAGGTCAAAATTCCGTACAAAAAATGACATCTCACCATCAAAACCGGTGTTTTCGCACTCCCACGGGACCCCAAATATGGTTTTTCGCGCGCCCCTCCCCCCTAAAATTTTCCCGGCAACCGTTTGTTGGAACGTCGAAACGCGCTGGACCCCATTATAATTTTTTACTTTTTTAAAAAGCGTAAATTTCAAGCAAAATTTGTGATAAAAACCACATTTTTCTCAAAACCTCGACATTTCGGAGTTTTACGCAAAAATATTGAAATTAAAACACTTTCGCCCCTGACGGGTCGAAAATGGCCAGTTTTAACCTTTAAATTTTACTTTTTTGGAAGAAAAATAACGATGAATCGAGGTATTTGAGCGGTTTTCAATTTTAACTTTTACTTTTTTTTGGATTAAAAATAAAGTTGAATAACGGTATGTGAGCTTATTTCAATTTTAACTTTTACTTTTTTTTGGATTACGAATCAAGTCGAAAAACGGTACGTGAGCTTATTTCAATTTTAACTTTTACTCTTTTATCGGAGTAAAACGCAAACGTCGAAGTGCGGAAAAGCGCTCTGACTTCAATAAAAAAATTTTACTTTTTTTCAACAAAAGTGGACGTTAAAAATGCCTAAGGTCGATTTTTACTTTTTTTCAAGGTCAAAATTCCGTACAAAAAATGACATCTCACCATCAAAACCGGTGTTTTCGCACTCCCACGGGACCCCAAATATGGGTTTTCGCGCGCCCCTCCCCCCTAAAATTTTCCCGGCAACCGTTTGTTGGAACGTCGAAACGCGCTGGACCCCATTATAATTTTTTACTTTTTTAAAAAGCGTAAATTTCAAGCAAAATTTGTGATAAAAACCACATTTTTCTCAAAACCTCGACATTTCGGAGTTTTACGCAAAAATATTGAAATTAAAACACTTTCGCCCCTGACGGGTCGAAAATGGCCAGTTTTAACCTTTAAATTTTACTTTTTTGGAAGAAAAATAACGATGAATCGAGGTATTTGAGCGGTTTTCAATTTTAACTTTTACTTTTTTTTGGATAAAAAATAAAGTTGAATAACGGTATGTGAGCTTATTTCAATTTTAACTTTTACTTTTTTTTGGATTACGAATCAAGTCGAAAAACGGTACGTGAGCTTATTTCAATTTTAACTTTTACTCTTTTATCGGAGTAAAACGCAAACGTCGAAGTGCGGAAAAGCGCTCTGACTTCAATAAAAAAATTTTACTTTTTTTCAACAAAAGTGGACGTTAAAAATGCCTAAGGTCGATTTTTACTTTTTTTCAAGGTCAAAATTCCGTACAAAAAATGACATCTCACCATCAAAACCGGTGTTTTCGCACTCCCACGGGACCCCAAATATGGTTTTTCGCGCGCCCCTCCCCCCTAAAATTTTCCCGGCAACCGTTTGTTGGAACGTCGAAACGCGCTGGACCCCATTATAATTTTTTACTTTTTTAAAAAGCGTAAATTTCAAGCAAAATTTGTGATAAAAACCACATTTTTCTCAAAACCTCGACATTTCGGAGTTTTACGCAAAAATATTGAAATTAAAACACTTTCGCCCCTGACGGGTCGAAAATGGCCAGTTTTAACCTTTAAATTTTACTTTTTTGGAAGAAAAATAACGATGAATCGAGGTATTTGAGCGGTTTTCAATTTTAACTTTTACTTTTTTTTGGATAAAAAATAAAGTTGAATAACGGTATGTGAGCTTATTTCAATTTTAACTTTTACTTTTTTTTGGATTACGAATCAAGTCGAAAAACGGTACGTGAGCTTATTTCAATTTTAACTTTTACTCTTTTATCGGAGTAAAACGCAAACGTCGAAGTGCGGAAAAGCGCTCTGACTTCAATAAAAAAATTTTACTTTTTTTCAACAAAAGTGGACGTTAAAAATGCCTAAGGTCGATTTTTACTTTTTTTCAAGGTCAAAATTCCGTACAAAAAATGACATCTCACCATCAAAACCGGTGTTTTCGCACTCCCACGGGACCCCAAATATGGTTTTTCGCGCGCCCCTCCCCCCTAAAATTTTCCCGGCAACCGTTTGTTGGAACGTCGAAACGCGCTGGACCCCATTATAATTTTTTACTTTTTTAAAAAGCGTAAATTTCAAGCAAAATTTGTGATAAAAACCACATTTTTCTCAAAACCTCGACATTTCGGAGTTTTACGCAAAAATATTGAAATTAAAACACTTTCGCCCCTGACGGGTCGAAAATGGCCAGTTTTAACCTTTAAATTTTACTTTTTTGGAAGAAAAATAACGATGAATCGAGGTATTTGAGCGGTTTTCAATTTTAACTTTTACTTTTTTTTGGATTAAAAATAAAGTTGAATAACGGTATGTGAGCTTATTTCAATTTTAACTTTTACTTTTTTTTGGATTACGAATCAAGTCGAAAAACGGTACGTGAGCTTATTTCAATTTTAACTTTTACTCTTTTATCGGAGTAAAACGCAAACGTCGAAGTGCGGAAAAGCGCTCTGACTTCAATAAAAAAATTTTACTTTTTTTCAACAAAAGTGGACGTTAAAAATGCCTAAGGTCGATTTTTACTTTTTTTCAAGGTCAAAATTCCGTACAAAAAATGACATCTCACCATCAAAACCGGTGTTTTCGCACTCCCACGGGACCCCAAATATGGTTTTTCGCGCGCCCCTCCCCCCTAAAATTTTCCCGGCAACCGTTTGTTGGAACGTCGAAACGCGCTGGACCCCATTATAATTTTTTACTTTTTTAAAAAGCGTAAATTTCAAGCAAAATTTGTGATAAAAACCACATTTTTCTCAAAACCTCGACATTTCGGAGTTTTACGCAAAAATATTGAAATTAAAACACTTTCGCCCCTGACGGGTCGAAAATGGCCAGTTTTAACCTTTAAATTTTACTTTTTTGGAAGAAAAATAACGATGAATCGAGGTATTTGAGCGGTTTTCAATTTTAACTTTTACTTTTTTTTGGATAAAAAATAAAGTTGAATAACGGTATGTGAGCTTATTTCAATTTTAACTTTTACTTTTTTTTGGATTACGAATCAAGTCGAAAAACGGTACGTGAGCTTATTTCAATTTTAACTTTTACTCTTTTATCGGAGTAAAACGCAAACGTCGAAGTGCGGAAAAGCGCTCTGACTTCAATAAAAAAATTTTACTTTTTTTCAACAAAAGTGGACGTTAAAAATGCCTAAGGTCGATTTTTACTTTTTTTCAAGGTCAAAATTCCGTACAAAAAATGACATCTCACCATCAAAACCGGTGTTTTCGCACTCCCACGGGACCCCAAATATGGGTTTTCGCGCGCCCCTCCCCCCTAAAATTTTCCCGGCAACCGTTTGTTGGAACGTCGAAACGCGCTGGACCCCATTATAATTTTTTACTTTTTTAAAAAGCGTAAATTTCAAGCAAAATTTGTGATAAAAACCACATTTTTCTCAAAACCTCGACATTTCGGAGTTTTACGCAAAAATATTGAAATTAAAACACTTTCGCCCCTGACGGGTCGAAAATGGCCAGTTTTAACCTTTAAATTTTACTTTTTTGGAAGAAAAATAACGATGAATCGAGGTATTTGAGCGGTTTTCAATTTTAACTTTTACTTTTTTTTGGATTAAAAATAAAGTTGAATAACGGTATGTGAGCTTATTTCAATTTTAACTTTTACTTTTTTTTGGATTACGAATCAAGTCGAAAAACGGTACGTGAGCTTATTTCAATTTTAACTTTTACTCTTTTATCGGAGTAAAACGCAAACGTCGAAGTGCGGAAAAGCGCTCTGACTTCAATAAAAAAATTTTACTTTTTTTCAACAAAAGTGGACGTTAAAAATGCCTAAGGTCGATTTTTACTTTTTTTCAAGGTCAAAATTCCGTACAAAAAATGACATCTCACCATCAAAACCGGTGTTTTCGCACTCCCACGGGACCCCAAATATGGGTTTTCGCGCGCCCCTCCCCCCTAAAATTTTCCCGGCAACCGTTTGTTGGAACGTCGAAACGCGCTGGACCCCATTATAATTTTTTACTTTTTTAAAAAGCGTAAATTTCAAGCAAAATTTGTGATAAAAACCACATTTTTCTCAAAACCTCGACATTTCGGAGTTTTACGCAAAAATATTGAAATTAAAACACTTTCGCCCCTGACGGGTCGAAAATGGCCAGTTTTAACCTTTAAATTTTACTTTTTTGGAAGAAAAATAACGATGAATCGAGGTATTTGAGCGGTTTTCAATTTTAACTTTTACTTTTTTTTGGATAAAAAATAAAGTTGAATAACGGTATGTGAGCTTATTTCAATTTTAACTTTTACTTTTTTTTGGATTACGAATCAAGTCGAAAAACGGTACGTGAGCTTATTTCAATTTTAACTTTTACTCTTTTATCGGAGTAAAACGCAAACGTCGAAGTGCGGAAAAGCGCTCTGACTTCAATAAAAAAATTTTACTTTTTTTCAACAAAAGTGGACGTTAAAAATGCCTAAGGTCGATTTTTACTTTTTTTCAAGGTCAAAATTCCGTACAAAAAATGACATCTCACCATCAAAACCGGTGTTTTCGCACTCCCACGGGACCCCAAATATGGTTTTTCGCGCGCCCCTCCCCCCTAAAATTTTCCCGGCAACCGTTTGTTGGAACGTCGAAACGCGCTGGACCCCATTATAATTTTTTACTTTTTTAAAAAGCGTAAATTTCAAGCAAAATTTGTGATAAAAACCACATTTTTCTCAAAACCTCGACATTTCGGAGTTTTACGCAAAAATATTGAAATTAAAACACTTTCGCCCCTGACGGGTCGAAAATGGCCAGTTTTAACCTTTAAATTTTACTTTTTTGGAAGAAAAATAACGATGAATCGAGGTATTTGAGCGGTTTTCAATTTTAACTTTTACTTTTTTTTGGATTAAAAATAAAGTTGAATAACGGTATGTGAGCTTATTTCAATTTTAACTTTTACTTTTTTTTGGATTACGAATCAAGTCGAAAAACGGTACGTGAGCTTATTTCAATTTTAACTTTTACTCTTTTATCGGAGTAAAACGCAAACGTCGAAGTGCGGAAAAGCGCTCTGACTTCAATAAAAAAATTTTACTTTTTTTCAACAAAAGTGGACGTTAAAAATGCCTAAGGTCGATTTTTACTTTTTTTCAAGGTCAAAATTCCGTACAAAAAATGACATCTCACCATCAAAACCGGTGTTTTCGCACTCCCACGGGACCCCAAATATGGGTTTTCGCGCGCCCCTCCCCCCTAAAATTTTCCCGGCAACCGTTTGTTGGAACGTCGAAACGCGCTGGACCCCATTATAATTTTTTACTTTTTTAAAAAGCGTAAATTTCAAGCAAAATTTGTGATAAAAACCACATTTTTCTCAAAACCTCGACATTTCGGAGTTTTACGCAAAAATATTGAAATTAAAACACTTTCGCCCCTGACGGGTCGAAAATGGCCAGTTTTAACCTTTAAATTTTACTTTTTTGGAAGAAAAATAACGATGAATCGAGGTATTTGAGCGGTTTTCAATTTTAACTTTTACTTTTTTTTGGATAAAAAATAAAGTTGAATAACGGTATGTGAGCTTATTTCAATTTTAACTTTTACTTTTTTTTGGATTACGAATCAAGTCGAAAAACGGTACGTGAGCTTATTTCAATTTTAACTTTTACTCTTTTATCGGAGTAAAACGCAAACGTCGAAGTGCGGAAAAGCGCTCTGACTTCAATAAAAAAATTTTACTTTTTTTCAACAAAAGTGGACGTTAAAAATGCCTAAGGTCGATTTTTACTTTTTTTCAAGGTCAAAATTCCGTACAAAAAATGACATCTCACCATCAAAACCGGTGTTTTCGCACTCCCACGGGACCCCAAATATGGTTTTTCGCGCGCCCCTCCCCCCTAAAATTTTCCCGGCAACCGTTTGTTGGAACGTCGAAACGCGCTGGACCCCATTATAATTTTTTACTTTTTTAAAAAGCGTAAATTTCAAGCAAAATTTGTGATAAAAACCACATTTTTCTCAAAACCTCGACATTTCGGAGTTTTACGCAAAAATATTGAAATTAAAACACTTTCGCCCCTGACGGGTCGAAAATGGCCAGTTTTAACCTTTAAATTTTACTTTTTTGGAAGAAAAATAACGATGAATCGAGGTATTTGAGCGGTTTTCAATTTTAACTTTTACTTTTTTTTGGATAAAAAATAAAGTTGAATAACGGTATGTGAGCTTATTTCAATTTTAACTTTTACTTTTTTTTGGATTACGAATCAAGTCGAAAAACGGTACGTGAGCTTATTTCAATTTTAACTTTTACTCTTTTATCGGAGTAAAACGCAAACGTCGAAGTGCGGAAAAGCGCTCTGACTTCAATAAAAAAATTTTACTTTTTTTCAACAAAAGTGGACGTTAAAAATGCCTAAGGTCGATTTTTACTTTTTTTCAAGGTCAAAATTCCGTACAAAAAATGACATCTCACCATCAAAACCGGTGTTTTCGCACTCCCACGGGACCCCAAATATGGTTTTTCGCGCGCCCCTCCCCCCTAAAATTTTCCCGGCAACCGTTTGTTGGAACGTCGAAACGCGCTGGACCCCATTATAATTTTTTACTTTTTTAAAAAGCGTAAATTTCAAGCAAAATTTGTGATAAAAACCACATTTTTCTCAAAACCTCGACATTTCGGAGTTTTACGCAAAAATATTGAAATTAAAACACTTTCGCCCCTGACGGGTCGAAAATGGCCAGTTTTAACCTTTAAATTTTACTTTTTTGGAAGAAAAATAACGATGAATCGAGGTATTTGAGCGGTTTTCAATTTTAACTTTTACTTTTTTTTGGATTAAAAATAAAGTTGAATAACGGTATGTGAGCTTATTTCAATTTTAACTTTTACTTTTTTTTGGATTACGAATCAAGTCGAAAAACGGTACGTGAGCTTATTTCAATTTTAACTTTTACTCTTTTATCGGAGTAAAACGCAAACGTCGAAGTGCGGAAAAGCGCTCTGACTTCAATAAAAAAATTTTACTTTTTTTCAACAAAAGTGGACGTTAAAAATGCCTAAGGTCGATTTTTACTTTTTTTCAAGGTCAAAATTCCGTACAAAAAATGACATCTCACCATCAAAACCGGTGTTTTCGCACTCCCACGGGACCCCAAATATGGTTTTTCGCGCGCCCCTCCCCCCTAAAATTTTCCCGGCAACCGTTTGTTGGAACGTCGAAACGCGCTGGACCCCATTATAATTTTTTACTTTTTTAAAAAGCGTAAATTTCAAGCAAAATTTGTGATAAAAACCACATTTTTCTCAAAACCTCGACATTTCGGAGTTTTACGCAAAAATATTGAAATTAAAACACTTTCGCCCCTGACGGGTCGAAAATGGCCAGTTTTAACCTTTAAATTTTACTTTTTTGGAAGAAAAATAACGATGAATCGAGGTATTTGAGCGGTTTTCAATTTTAACTTTTACTTTTTTTTGGATAAAAAATAAAGTTGAATAACGGTATGTGAGCTTATTTCAATTTTAACTTTTACTTTTTTTTGGATTACGAATCAAGTCGAAAAACGGTACGTGAGCTTATTTCAATTTTAACTTTTACTCTTTTATCGGAGTAAAACGCAAACGTCGAAGTGCGGAAAAGCGCTCTGACTTCAATAAAAAAATTTTACTTTTTTTCAACAAAAGTGGACGTTAAAAATGCCTAAGGTCGATTTTTACTTTTTTTCAAGGTCAAAATTCCGTACAAAAAATGACATCTCACCATCAAAACCGGTGTTTTCGCACTCCCACGGGACCCCAAATATGGGTTTTCGCGCGCCCCTCCCCCCTAAAATTTTCCCGGCAACCGTTTGTTGGAACGTCGAAACGCGCTGGACCCCATTATAATTTTTTACTTTTTTAAAAAGCGTAAATTTCAAGCAAAATTTGTGATAAAAACCACATTTTTCTCAAAACCTCGACATTTCGGAGTTTTACGCAAAAATATTGAAATTAAAACACTTTCGCCCCTGACGGGTCGAAAATGGCCAGTTTTAACCTTTAAATTTTACTTTTTTGGAAGAAAAATAACGATGAATCGAGGTATTTGAGCGGTTTTCAATTTTAACTTTTACTTTTTTTTGGATAAAAAATAAAGTTGAATAACGGTATGTGAGCTTATTTCAATTTTAACTTTTACTTTTTTTTGGATTACGAATCAAGTCGAAAAACGGTACGTGAGCTTATTTCAATTTTAACTTTTACTCTTTTATCGGAGTAAAACGCAAACGTCGAAGTGCGGAAAAGCGCTCTGACTTCAATAAAAAAATTTTACTTTTTTTCAACAAAAGTGGACGTTAAAAATGCCTAAGGTCGATTTTTACTTTTTTTCAAGGTCAAAATTCCGTACAAAAAATGACATCTCACCATCAAAACCGGTGTTTTCGCACTCCCACGGGACCCCAAATATGGTTTTTCGCGCGCCCCTCCCCCCTAAAATTTTCCCGGCAACCGTTTGTTGGAACGTCGAAACGCGCTGGACCCCATTATAATTTTTTACTTTTTTAAAAAGCGTAAATTTCAAGCAAAATTTGTGATAAAAACCACATTTTTCTCAAAACCTCGACATTTCGGAGTTTTACGCAAAAATATTGAAATTAAAACACTTTCGCCCCTGACGGGTCGAAAATGGCCAGTTTTAACCTTTAAATTTTACTTTTTTGGAAGAAAAATAACGATGAATCGAGGTATTTGAGCGGTTTTCAATTTTAACTTTTACTTTTTTTTGGATAAAAAATAAAGTTGAATAACGGTATGTGAGCTTATTTCAATTTTAACTTTTACTTTTTTTTGGATTACGAATCAAGTCGAAAAACGGTACGTGAGCTTATTTCAATTTTAACTTTTACTCTTTTATCGGAGTAAAACGCAAACGTCGAAGTGCGGAAAAGCGCTCTGACTTCAATAAAAAAATTTTACTTTTTTTCAACAAAAGTGGACGTTAAAAATGCCTAAGGTCGATTTTTACTTTTTTTCAAGGTCAAAATTCCGTACAAAAAATGACATCTCACCATCAAAACCGGTGTTTTCGCACTCCCACGGGACCCCAAATATGGTTTTTCGCGCGCCCCTCCCCCCTAAAATTTTCCCGGCAACCGTTTGTTGGAACGTCGAAACGCGCTGGACCCCATTATAATTTTTTACTTTTTTAAAAAGCGTAAATTTCAAGCAAAATTTGTGATAAAAACCACATTTTTCTCAAAACCTCGACATTTCGGAGTTTTACGCAAAAATATTGAAATTAAAACACTTTCGCCCCTGACGGGTCGAAAATGGCCAGTTTTAACCTTTGAATTTTACTTTTTTGGAAGAAAAATAACGATGAATCGAGGTATTTGAGCGGTTTTCAATTTTAACTTTTACTTTTTTTTGGATTAAAAATAAAGTTGAATAACGGTATGTGAGCTTATTTCAATTTTAACTTTTACTTTTTTTTGGATTACGAATCAAGTCGAAAAACGGTACGTGAGCTTATTTCAATTTTAACTTTTACTCTTTTATCGGAGTAAAACGCAAACGTCGAAGTGCGGAAAAGCGCTCTGACTTCAATAAAAAAATTTTACTTTTTTTCAACAAAAGTGGACGTTAAAAATGCCTAAGGTCGATTTTTACTTTTTTTCAAGGTCAAAATTCCGTACAAAAAATGACATCTCACCATCAAAACCGGTGTTTTCGCACTCCCACGGGACCCCAAATATGGGTTTTCGCGCGCCCCTCCCCCCTAAAATTTTCCCGGCAACCGTTTGTTGGAACGTCGAAACGCGCTGGACCCCATTATAATTTTTTACTTTTTTAAAAAGCGTAAATTTCAAGCAAAATTTGTGATAAAAACCACATTTTTCTCAAAACCTCGACATTTCGGAGTTTTACGCAAAAATATTGAAATTAAAACACTTTCGCCCCTGACGGGTCGAAAATGGCCAGTTTTAACCTTTAAATTTTACTTTTTTGGAAGAAAAATAACGATGAATCGAGGTATTTGAGCGGTTTTCAATTTTAACTTTTACTTTTTTTTGGATAAAAAATAAAGTTGAATAACGGTATGTGAGCTTATTTCAATTTTAACTTTTACTTTTTTTTGGATTACGAATCAAGTCGAAAAACGGTACGTGAGCTTATTTCAATTTTAACTTTTACTCTTTTATCGGAGTAAAACGCAAACGTCGAAGTGCGGAAAAGCGCTCTGACTTCAATAAAAAAATTTTACTTTTTTTCAACAAAAGTGGACGTTAAAAATGCCTAAGGTCGATTTTTACTTTTTTTCAAGGTCAAAATTCCGTACAAAAAATGACATCTCACCATCAAAACCGGTGTTTTCGCACTCCCACGGGACCCCAAATATGGTTTTTCGCGCGCCCCTCCCCCCTAAAATTTTCCCGGCAACCGTTTGTTGGAACGTCGAAACGCGCTGGACCCCATTATAATTTTTTACTTTTTTAAAAAGCGTAAATTTCAAGCAAAATTTGTGATAAAAACCACATTTTTCTCAAAACCTCGACATTTCGGAGTTTTACGCAAAAATATTGAAATTAAAACACTTTCGCCCCTGACGGGTCGAAAATGGCCAGTTTTAACCTTTAAATTTTACTTTTTTGGAAGAAAAATAACGATGAATCGAGGTATTTGAGCGGTTTTCAATTTTAACTTTTACTTTTTTTTGGATAAAAAATAAAGTTGAATAACGGTATGTGAGCTTATTTCAATTTTAACTTTTACTTTTTTTTGGATTACGAATCAAGTCGAAAAACGGTACGTGAGCTTATTTCAATTTTAACTTTTACTCTTTTATCGGAGTAAAACGCAAACGTCGAAGTGCGGAAAAGCGCTCTGACTTCAATAAAAAAATTTTACTTTTTTTCAACAAAAGTGGACGTTAAAAATGCCTAAGGTCGATTTTTACTTTTTTTCAAGGTCAAAATTCCGTACAAAAAATGACATCTCACCATCAAAACCGGTGTTTTCGCACTCCCACGGGACCCCAAATATGGTTTTTCGCGCGCCCCTCCCCCCTAAAATTTTCCCGGCAACCGTTTGTTGGAACGTCGAAACGCGCTGGACCCCATTATAATTTTTTACTTTTTTAAAAAGCGTAAATTTCAAGCAAAATTTGTGATAAAAACCACATTTTTCTCAAAACCTCGACATTTCGGAGTTTTACGCAAAAATATTGAAATTAAAACACTTTCGCCCCTGACGGGTCGAAAATGGCCAGTTTTAACCTTTAAATTTTACTTTTTTGGAAGAAAAATAACGATGAATCGAGGTATTTGAGCGGTTTTCAATTTTAACTTTTACTTTTTTTTGGATTAAAAATAAAGTTGAATAACGGTATGTGAGCTTATTTCAATTTTAACTTTTACTTTTTTTTGGATTACGAATCAAGTCGAAAAACGGTACGTGAGCTTATTTCAATTTTAACTTTTACTCTTTTATCGGAGTAAAACGCAAACGTCGAAGTGCGGAAAAGCGCTCTGACTTCAATAAAAAAATTTTACTTTTTTTCAACAAAAGTGGACGTTAAAAATGCCTAAGGTCGATTTTTACTTTTTTTCAAGGTCAAAATTCCGTACAAAAAATGACATCTCACCATCAAAACCGGTGTTTTCGCACTCCCACGGGACCCCAAATATGGGTTTTCGCGCGCCCCTCCCCCCTAAAATTTTCCCGGCAACCGTTTGTTGGAACGTCGAAACGCGCTGGACCCCATTATAATTTTTTACTTTTTTAAAAAGCGTAAATTTCAAGCAAAATTTGTGATAAAAACCACATTTTTCTCAAAACCTCGACATTTCGGAGTTTTACGCAAAAATATTGAAATTAAAACACTTTCGCCCCTGACGGGTCGAAAATGGCCAGTTTTAACCTTTAAATTTTACTTTTTTGGAAGAAAAATAACGATGAATCGAGGTATTTGAGCGGTTTTCAATTTTAACTTTTACTTTTTTTTGGATTAAAAATAAAGTTGAATAACGGTATGTGAGCTTATTTCAATTTTAACTTTTACTTTTTTTTGGATTACGAATCAAGTCGAAAAACGGTACGTGAGCTTATTTCAATTTTAACTTTTACTCTTTTATCGGAGTAAAACGCAAACGTCGAAGTGCGGAAAAGCGCTCTGACTTCAATAAAAAAATTTTACTTTTTTTCAACAAAAGTGGACGTTAAAAATGCCTAAGGTCGATTTTTACTTTTTTTCAAGGTCAAAATTCCGTACAAAAAATGACATCTCACCATCAAAACCGGTGTTTTCGCACTCCCACGGGACCCCAAATATGGTTTTTCGCGCGCCCCTCCCCCCTAAAATTTTCCCGGCAACCGTTTGTTGGAACGTCGAAACGCGCTGGACCCCATTATAATTTTTTACTTTTTTAAAAAGCGTAAATTTCAAGCAAAATTTGTGATAAAAACCACATTTTTCTCAAAACCTCGACATTTCGGAGTTTTACGCAAAAATATTGAAATTAAAACACTTTCGCCCCTGACGGGTCGAAAATGGCCAGTTTTAACCTTTAAATTTTACTTTTTTGGAAGAAAAATAACGATGAATCGAGGTATTTGAGCGGTTTTCAATTTTAACTTTTACTTTTTTTTGGATAAAAAATAAAGTTGAATAACGGTATGTGAGCTTATTTCAATTTTAACTTTTACTTTTTTTTGGATTACGAATCAAGTCGAAAAACGGTACGTGAGCTTATTTCAATTTTAACTTTTACTCTTTTATCGGAGTAAAACGCAAACGTCGAAGTGCGGAAAAGCGCTCTGACTTCAATAAAAAAATTTTACTTTTTTTCAACAAAAGTGGACGTTAAAAATGCCTAAGGTCGATTTTTACTTTTTTTCAAGGTCAAAATTCCGTACAAAAAATGACATCTCACCATCAAAACCGGTGTTTTCGCACTCCCACGGGACCCCAAATATGGTTTTTCGCGCGCCCCTCCCCCCTAAAATTTTCCCGGCAACCGTTTGTTGGAACGTCGAAACGCGCTGGACCCCATTATAATTTTTTACTTTTTTAAAAAGCGTAAATTTCAAGCAAAATTTGTGATAAAAACCACATTTTTCTCAAAACCTCGACATTTCGGAGTTTTACGCAAAAATATTGAAATTAAAACACTTTCGCCCCTGACGGGTCGAAAATGGCCAGTTTTAACCTTTAAATTTTACTTTTTTGGAAGAAAAATAACGATGAATCGAGGTATTTGAGCGGTTTTCAATTTTAACTTTTACTTTTTTTTGGATTAAAAATAAAGTTGAATAACGGTATGTGAGCTTATTTCAATTTTAACTTTTACTTTTTTTTGGATTACGAATCAAGTCGAAAAACGGTACGTGAGCTTATTTCAATTTTAACTTTTACTCTTTTATCGGAGTAAAACGCAAACGTCGAAGTGCGGAAAAGCGCTCTGACTTCAATAAAAAAATTTTACTTTTTTTCAACAAAAGTGGACGTTAAAAATGCCTAAGGTCGATTTTTACTTTTTTTCAAGGTCAAAATTCCGTACAAAAAATGACATCTCACCATCAAAACCGGTGTTTTCGCACTCCCACGGGACCCCAAATATGGTTTTTCGCGCGCCCCTCCCCCCTAAAATTTTCCCGGCAACCGTTTGTTGGAACGTCGAAACGCGCTGGACCCCATTATAATTTTTTACTTTTTTAAAAAGCGTAAATTTCAAGCAAAATTTGTGATAAAAACCACATTTTTCTCAAAACCTCGACATTTCGGAGTTTTACGCAAAAATATTGAAATTAAAACACTTTCGCCCCTGACGGGTCGAAAATGGCCAGTTTTAACCTTTAAATTTTACTTTTTTGGAAGAAAAATAACGATGAATCGAGGTATTTGAGCGGTTTTCAATTTTAACTTTTACTTTTTTTTGGATTAAAAATAAAGTTGAATAACGGTATGTGAGCTTATTTCAATTTTAACTTTTACTTTTTTTTGGATTACGAATCAAGTCGAAAAACGGTACGTGAGCTTATTTCAATTTTAACTTTTACTCTTTTATCGGAGTAAAACGCAAACGTCGAAGTGCGGAAAAGCGCTCTGACTTCAATAAAAAAATTTTACTTTTTTTCAACAAAAGTGGACGTTAAAAATGCCTAAGGTCGATTTTTACTTTTTTTCAAGGTCAAAATTCCGTACAAAAAATGACATCTCACCATCAAAACCGGTGTTTTCGCACTCCCACGGGACCCCAAATATGGGTTTTCGCGCGCCCCTCCCCCCTAAAATTTTCCCGGCAACCGTTTGTTGGAACGTCGAAACGCGCTGGACCCCATTATAATTTTTTACTTTTTTAAAAAGCGTAAATTTCAAGCAAAATTTGTGATAAAAACCACATTTTTCTCAAAACCTCGACATTTCGGAGTTTTACGCAAAAATATTGAAATTAAAACACTTTCGCCCCTGACGGGTCGAAAATGGCCAGTTTTAACCTTTAAATTTTACTTTTTTGGAAGAAAAATAACGATGAATCGAGGTATTTGAGCGGTTTTCAATTTTAACTTTTACTTTTTTTTGGATAAAAAATAAAGTTGAATAACGGTATGTGAGCTTATTTCAATTTTAACTTTTACTTTTTTTTGGATTACGAATCAAGTCGAAAAACGGTACGTGAGCTTATTTCAATTTTAACTTTTACTCTTTTATCGGAGTAAAACGCAAACGTCGAAGTGCGGAAAAGCGCTCTGACTTCAATAAAAAAATTTTACTTTTTTTCAACAAAAGTGGACGTTAAAAATGCCTAAGGTCGATTTTTACTTTTTTTCAAGGTCAAAATTCCGTACAAAAAATGACATCTCACCATCAAAACCGGTGTTTTCGCACTCCCACGGGACCCCAAATATGGTTTTTCGCGCGCCCCTCCCCCCTAAAATTTTCCCGGCAACCGTTTGTTGGAACGTCGAAACGCGCTGGACCCCATTTTAATTTTTTACTTTTTTAAAAAGCGTAAATTTCAAGCAAAATTTGTGATAAAAACCACATTTTTCTCAAAACCTCGACATTTCGGAGTTTTACGCAAAAATATTGAAATTAAAACACTTTCGCCCCTGACGGGTCGAAAATGGCCAGTTTTAACCTTTAAATTTTACTTTTTTGGAAGAAAAATAACGATGAATCGAGGTATTTGAGCGGTTTTCAATTTTAACTTTTACTTTTTTTTGGATAAAAAATAAAGTTGAATAACGGTATGTGAGCTTATTTCAATTTTAACTTTTACTTTTTTTTGGATTACGAATCAAGTCGAAAAACGGTACGTGAGCTTATTTCAATTTTAACTTTTACTCTTTTATCGGAGTAAAACGCAAACGTCGAAGTGCGGAAAAGCGCTCTGACTTCAATAAAAAAATTTTACTTTTTTTCAACAAAAGTGGACGTTAAAAATGCCTAAGGTCGATTTTTACTTTTTTTCAAGGTCAAAATTCCGTACAAAAAATGACATCTCACCATCAAAACCGGTGTTTTCGCACTCCCACGGGACCCCAAATATGGGTTTTCGCGCGCCCCTCCCCCCTAAAATTTTCCCGGCAACCGTTTGTTGGAACGTCGAAACGCGCTGGACCCCATTATAATTTTTTACTTTTTTAAAAAGCGTAAATTTCAAGCAAAATTTGTGATAAAAACCACATTTTTCTCAAAACCTCGACATTTCGGAGTTTTACGCAAAAATATTGAAATTAAAACACTTTCGCCCCTGACGGGTCGAAAATGGCCAGTTTTAACCTTTAAATTTTACTTTTTTGGAAGAAAAATAACGATGAATCGAGGTATTTGAGCGGTTTTCAATTTTAACTTTTACTTTTTTTTGGATAAAAAATAAAGTTGAATAACGGTATGTGAGCTTATTTCAATTTTAACTTTTACTTTTTTTTGGATTACGAATCAAGTCGAAAAACGGTACGTGAGCTTATTTCAATTTTAACTTTTACTCTTTTATCGGAGTAAAACGCAAACGTCGAAGTGCGGAAAAGCGCTCTGACTTCAATAAAAAAATTTTACTTTTTTTCAACAAAAGTGGACGTTAAAAATGCCTAAGGTCGATTTTTACTTTTTTTCAAGGTCAAAATTCCGTACAAAAAATGACATCTCACCATCAAAACCGGTGTTTTCGCACTCCCACGGGACCCCAAATATGGGTTTTCGCGCGCCCCTCCCCCCTAAAATTTTCCCGGCAACCGTTTGTTGGAACGTCGAAACGCGCTGGACCCCATTATAATTTTTTACTTTTTTAAAAAGCGTAAATTTCAAGCAAAATTTGTGATAAAAACCACATTTTTCTCAAAACCTCGACATTTCGGAGTTTTACGCAAAAATATTGAAATTAAAACACTTTCGCCCCTGACGGGTCGAAAATGGCCAGTTTTAACCTTTAAATTTTACTTTTTTGGAAGAAAAATAACGATGAATCGAGGTATTTGAGCGGTTTTCAATTTTAACTTTTACTTTTTTTTGGATAAAAAATAAAGTTGAATAACGGTATGTGAGCTTATTTCAATTTTAACTTTTACTTTTTTTTGGATTACGAATCAAGTCGAAAAACGGTACGTGAGCTTATTTCAATTTTAACTTTTACTCTTTTATCGGAGTAAAACGCAAACGTCGAAGTGCGGAAAAGCGCTCTGACTTCAATAAAAAAATTTTACTTTTTTTCAACAAAAGTGGACGTTAAAAATGCCTAAGGTCGATTTTTACTTTTTTTCAAGGTCAAAATTCCGTACAAAAAATGACATCTCACCATCAAAACCGGTGTTTTCGCACTCCCACGGGACCCCAAATATGGGTTTTCGCGCGCCCCTCCCCCCTAAAATTTTCCCGGCAACCGTTTGTTGGAACGTCGAAACGCGCTGGACCCCATTATAATTTTTTACTTTTTTAAAAAGCGTAAATTTCAAGCAAAATTTGTGATAAAAACCACATTTTTCTCAAAACCTCGACATTTCGGAGTTTTACGCAAAAATATTGAAATTAAAACACTTTCGCCCCTGACGGGTCGAAAATGGCCAGTTTTAACCTTTAAATTTTACTTTTTTGGAAGAAAAATAACGATGAATCGAGGTATTTGAGCGGTTTTCAATTTTAACTTTTACTTTTTTTTGGATAAAAAATAAAGTTGAATAACGGTATGTGAGCTTATTTCAATTTTAACTTTTACTTTTTTTTGGATTACGAATCAAGTCGAAAAACGGTACGTGAGCTTATTTCAATTTTAACTTTTACTCTTTTATCGGAGTAAAACGCAAACGTCGAAGTGCGGAAAAGCGCTCTGACTTCAATAAAAAAATTTTACTTTTTTTCAACAAAAGTGGATGTTAAAAATGCCTAAGGTCGATTTTTACTTTTTTTCAAGGTCAAAATTCCGTACAAAAAATGACATCTCACCATCAAAACCGGTGTTTTCGCACTCCCACGGGACCCCAAATATGGTTTTTCGCGCGCCCCTCCCCCCTAAAATTTTCCCGGCAACCGTTTGTTGGAACGTCGAAACGCGCTGGACCCCATTATAATTTTTTACTTTTTTAAAAAGCGTAAATTTCAAGCAAAATTTGTGATAAAAACCACATTTTTCTCAAAACCTCGACATTTCGGAGTTTTACGCAAAAATATTGAAATTAAAACACTTTCGCCCCTGACGGGTCGAAAATGGCCAGTTTTAACCTTTAAATTTTACTTTTTTGGAAGAAAAATAACGATGAATCGAGGTATTTGAGCGGTTTTCAATTTTAACTTTTACTTTTTTTTGGATAAAAAATAAAGTTGAATAACGGTATGTGAGCTTATTTCAATTTTAACTTTTACTTTTTTTTGGATTACGAATCAAGTCGAAAAACGGTACGTGAGCTTATTTCAATTTTAACTTTTACTCTTTTATCGGAGTAAAACGCAAACGTCGAAGTGCGGAAAAGCGCTCTGACTTCAATAAAAAAATTTTACTTTTTTTCAACAAAAGTGGACGTTAAAAATGCCTAAGGTCGATTTTTACTTTTTTTCAAGGTCAAAATTCCGTACAAAAAATGACATCTCACCATCAAAACCGGTGTTTTCGCACTCCCACGGGACCCCAAATATGGGTTTTCGCGCGCCCCTCCCCCCTAAAATTTTCCCGGCAACCGTTTGTTGGAACGTCGAAACGCGCTGGACCCCATTATAATTTTTTACTTTTTTAAAAAGCGTAAATTTCAAGCAAAATTTGTGATAAAAACCACATTTTTCTCAAAACCTCGACATTTCGGAGTTTTACGCAAAAATATTGAAATTAAAACACTTTCGCCCCTGACGGGTCGAAAATGGCCAGTTTTAACCTTTAAATTTTACTTTTTTGGAAGAAAAATAACGATGAATCGAGGTATTTGAGCGGTTTTCAATTTTAACTTTTACTTTTTTTTGGATAAAAAATAAAGTTGAATAACGGTATGTGAGCTTATTTCAATTTTAACTTTTACTTTTTTTTGGATTACGAATCAAGTCGAAAAACGGTACGTGAGCTTATTTCAATTTTAACTTTTACTCTTTTATCGGAGTAAAACGCAAACGTCGAAGTGCGGAAAAGCGCTCTGACTTCAATAAAAAAATTTTACTTTTTTTCAACAAAAGTGGACGTTAAAAATGCCTAAGGTCGATTTTTACTTTTTTTCAAGGTCAAAATTCCGTACAAAAAATGACATCTCACCATCAAAACCGGTGTTTTCGCACTCCCACGGGACCCCAAATATGGTTTTTCGCGCGCCCCTCCCCCCTAAAATTTTCCCGGCAACCGTTTGTTGGAACGTCGAAACGCGCTGGACCCCATTATAATTTTTTACTTTTTTAAAAAGCGTAAATTTCAAGCAAAATTTGTGATAAAAACCACATTTTTCTCAAAACCTCGACATTTCGGAGTTTTACGCAAAAATATTGAAATTAAAACACTTTCGCCCCTGACGGGTCGAAAATGGCCAGTTTTAACCTTTAAATTTTACTTTTTTGGAAGAAAAATAACGATGAATCGAGGTATTTGAGCGGTTTTCAATTTTAACTTTTACTTTTTTTTGGATAAAAAATAAAGTTGAATAACGGTATGTGAGCTTATTTCAATTTTAACTTTTACTTTTTTTTGGATTACGAATCAAGTCGAAAAACGGTACGTGAGCTTATTTCAATTTTAACTTTTACTCTTTTATCGGAGTAAAACGCAAACGTCGAAGTGCGGAAAAGCGCTCTGACTTCAATAAAAAAATTTTACTTTTTTTCAACAAAAGTGGACGTTAAAAATGCCTAAGGTCGATTTTTACTTTTTTTCAAGGTCAAAATTCCGTACAAAAAATGACATCTCACCATCAAAACCGGTGTTTTCGCACTCCCACGGGACCCCAAATATGGGTTTTCGCGCGCCCCTCCCCCCTAAAATTTTCCCGGCAACCGTTTGTTGGAACGTCGAAACGCGCTGGACCCCATTATAATTTTTTACTTTTTTAAAAAGCGTAAATTTCAAGCAAAATTTGTGATAAAAACCACATTTTTCTCAAAACCTCGACATTTCGGAGTTTTACGCAAAAATATTGAAATTAAAACACTTTCGCCCCTGACGGGTCGAAAATGGCCAGTTTTAACCTTTAAATTTTACTTTTTTGGAAGAAAAATAACGATGAATCGAGGTATTTGAGCGGTTTTCAATTTTAACTTTTACTTTTTTTTGGATAAAAAATAAAGTTGAATAACGGTATGTGAGCTTATTTCAATTTTAACTTTTACTTTTTTTTGGATTACGAATCAAGTCGAAAAACGGTACGTGAGCTTATTTCAATTTTAACTTTTACTCTTTTATCGGAGTAAAACGCAAACGTCGAAGTGCGGAAAAGCGCTCTGACTTCAATAAAAAAATTTTACTTTTTTTCAACAAAAGTGGACGTTAAAAATGCCTAAGGTCGATTTTTACTTTTTTTCAAGGTCAAAATTCCGTACAAAAAATGACATCTCACCATCAAAACCGGTGTTTTCGCACTCCCACGGGACCCCAAATATGGTTTTTCGCGCGCCCCTCCCCCCTAAAATTTTCCCGGCAACCGTTTGTTGGAACGTCGAAACGCGCTGGACCCCATTATAATTTTTTACTTTTTTAAAAAGCGTAAATTTCAAGCAAAATTTGTGATAAAAACCACATTTTTCTCAAAACCTCGACATTTCGGAGTTTTACGCAAAAATATTGAAATTAAAACACTTTCGCCCCTGACGGGTCGAAAATGGCCAGTTTTAACCTTTAAATTTTACTTTTTTGGAAGAAAAATAACGATGAATCGAGGTATTTGAGCGGTTTTCAATTTTAACTTTTACTTTTTTTTGGATAAAAAATAAAGTTGAATAACGGTATGTGAGCTTATTTCAATTTTAACTTTTACTTTTTTTTGGATTACGAATCAAGTCGAAAAACGGTACGTGAGCTTATTTCAATTTTAACTTTTACTCTTTTATCGGAGTAAAACGCAAACGTCGAAGTGCGGAAAAGCGCTCTGACTTCAATAAAAAAATTTTACTTTTTTTCAACAAAAGTGGACGTTAAAAATGCCTAAGGTCGATTTTTACTTTTTTTCAAGGTCAAAATTCCGTACAAAAAATGACATCTCACCATCAAAACCGGTGTTTTCGCACTCCCACGGGACCCCAAATATGGTTTTTCGCGCGCCCCTCCCCCCTAAAATTTTCCCGGCAACCGTTTGTTGGAACGTCGAAACGCGCTGGACCCCATTATAATTTTTTACTTTTTTAAAAAGCGTAAATTTCAAGCAAAATTTGTGATAAAAACCACATTTTTCTCAAAACCTCGACATTTCGGAGTTTTACGCAAAAATATTGAAATTAAAACACTTTCGCCCCTGACGGGTCGAAAATGGCCAGTTTTAACCTTTAAATTTTACTTTTTTGGAAGAAAAATAACGATGAATCGAGGTATTTGAGCGGTTTTCAATTTTAACTTTTACTTTTTTTTGGATAAAAAATAAAGTTGAATAACGGTATGTGAGCTTATTTCAATTTTAACTTTTACTTTTTTTTGGATTACGAATCAAGTCGAAAAACGGTACGTGAGCTTATTTCAATTTTAACTTTTACTCTTTTATCGGAGTAAAACGCAAACGTCGAAGTGCGGAAAAGCGCTCTGACTTCAATAAAAAAATTTTACTTTTTTTCAACAAAAGTGGACGTTAAAAATGCCTAAGGTCGATTTTTACTTTTTTTCAAGGTCAAAATTCCGTACAAAAAATGACATCTCACCATCAAAACCGGTGTTTTCGCACTCCCACGGGACCCCAAATATGGTTTTTCGCGCGCCCCTCCCCCCTAAAATTTTCCCGGCAACCGTTTGTTGGAACGTCGAAACGCGCTGGACCCCATTATAATTTTTTACTTTTTTAAAAAGCGTAAATTTCAAGCAAAATTTGTGATAAAAACCAAATTTTTCTCAAAACCTCGACATTTCGGAGTTTTACGCAAAAATATTGAAATTAAAACACTTTCGCCCCTGACGGGTCGAAAATGGCCAGTTTTAACCTTTAAATTTTACTTTTTTGGAAGAAAAATAACGATGAATCGAGGTATTTGAGCGGTTTTCAATTTTAACTTTTACTTTTTTTTGGATTAAAAATAAAGTTGAATAACGGTATGTGAGCTTATTTCAATTTTAACTTTTACTTTTTTTTGGATTACGAATCAAGTCGAAAAACGGTACGTGAGCTTATTTCAATTTTAACTTTTACTCTTTTATCGGAGTAAAACGCAAACGTCGAAGTGCGGAAAAGCGCTCTGACTTCAATAAAAAAATTTTACTTTTTTTCAACAAAAGTGGACGTTAAAAATGCCTAAGGTCGATTTTTACTTTTTTTCAAGGTCAAAATTCCGTACAAAAAATGACATCTCACCATCAAAACCGGTGTTTTCGCACTCCCACGGGACCCCAAATATGGGTTTTCGCGCGCCCCTCCCCCCTAAAATTTTCCCGGCAACCGTTTGTTGGAACGTCGAAACGCGCTGGACCCCATTATAATTTTTTACTTTTTTAAAAAGCGTAAATTTCAAGCAAAATTTGTGATAAAAACCACATTTTTCTCAAAACCTCGACATTTCGGAGTTTTACGCAAAAATATTGAAATTAAAACACTTTCGCCCCTGACGGGTCGAAAATGGCCAGTTTTAACCTTTAAATTTTACTTTTTTGGAAGAAAAATAACGATGAATCGAGGTATTTGAGCGGTTTTCAATTTTAACTTTTACTTTTTTTTGGATAAAAAATAAAGTTGAATAACGGTATGTGAGCTTATTTCAATTTTAACTTTTACTTTTTTTTGGATTACGAATCAAGTCGAAAAACGGTACGTGAGCTTATTTCAATTTTAACTTTTACTCTTTTATCGGAGTAAAACGCAAACGTCGAAGTGCGGAAAAGCGCTCTGACTTCAATAAAAAAATTTTACTTTTTTTCAACAAAAGTGGACGTTAAAAATGCCTAAGGTCGATTTTTACTTTTTTTCAAGGTCAAAATTCCGTACAAAAAATGACATCTCACCATCAAAACCGGTGTTTTCGCACTCCCACGGGACCCCAAATATGGTTTTTCGCGCGCCCCTCCCCCCTAAAATTTTCCCGGCAACCGTTTGTTGGAACGTCGAAACGCGCTGGACCCCATTATAATTTTTTACTTTTTTAAAAAGCGTAAATTTCAAGCAAAATTTGTGATAAAAACCACATTTTTCTCAAAACCTCGACATTTCGGAGTTTTACGCAAAAATATTGAAATTAAAACACTTTCGCCCCTGACGGGTCGAAAATGGCCAGTTTTAACCTTTAAATTTTACTTTTTTGGAAGAAAAATAACGATGAATCGAGGTATTTGAGCGGTTTTCAATTTTAACTTTTACTTTTTTTTGGATAAAAAATAAAGTTGAATAACGGTATGTGAGCTTATTTCAATTTTAACTTTTACTTTTTTTTGGATTACGAATCAAGTCGAAAAACGGTACGTGAGCTTATTTCAATTTTAACTTTTACTCTTTTATCGGAGTAAAACGCAAACGTCGAAGTGCGGAAAAGCGCTCTGACTTCAATAAAAAAATTTTACTTTTTTTCAACAAAAGTGGACGTTAAAAATGCCTAAGGTCGATTTTTACTTTTTTTCAAGGTCAAAATTCCGTACAAAAAATGACATCTCACCATCAAAACCGGTGTTTTCGCACTCCCACGGGACCCCAAATATGGTTTTTCGCGCGCCCCTCCCCCCTAAAATTTTCCCGGCAACCGTTTGTTGGAACGTCGAAACGCGCTGGACCCCATTATAATTTTTTACTTTTTTAAAAAGCGTAAATTTCAAGCAAAATTTGTGATAAAAACCACATTTTTCTCAAAACCTCGACATTTCGGAGTTTTACGCAAAAATATTGAAATTAAAACACTTTCGCCCCTGACGGGTCGAAAATGGCCAGTTTTAACCTTTAAATTTTACTTTTTTGGAAGAAAAATAACGATGAATCGAGGTATTTGAGCGGTTTTCAATTTTAACTTTTACTTTTTTTTGGATAAAAAATAAAGTTGAATAACGGTATGTGAGCTTATTTCAATTTTAACTTTTACTTTTTTTTGGATTACGAATCAAGTCGAAAAACGGTACGTGAGCTTATTTCAATTTTAACTTTTACTCTTTTATCGGAGTAAAACGCAAACGTCGAAGTGCGGAAAAGCGCTCTGACTTCAATAAAAAAATTTTACTTTTTTTCAACAAAAGTGGACGTTAAAAATGCCTAAGGTCGATTTTTACTTTTTTTCAAGGTCAAAATTCCGTACAAAAAATGACATCTCACCATCAAAACCGGTGTTTTCGCACTCCCACGGGACCCCAAATATGGGTTTTCGCGCGCCCCTCCCCCCTAAAATTTTCCCGGCAACCGTTTGTTGGAACGTCGAAACGCGCTGGACCCCATTATAATTTTTTACTTTTTTAAAAAGCGTAAATTTCAAGCAAAATTTGTGATAAAAACCACATTTTTCTCAAAACCTCGACATTTCGGAGTTTTACGCAAAAATATTGAAATTAAAACACTTTCGCCCCTGACGGGTCGAAAATGGCCAGTTTTAACCTTTAAATTTTACTTTTTTGGAAGAAAAATAACGATGAATCGAGGTATTTGAGCGGTTTTCAATTTTAACTTTTACTTTTTTTTGGATTAAAAATAAAGTTGAATAACGGTATGTGAGCTTATTTCAATTTTAACTTTTACTTTTTTTTGGATTACGAATCAAGTCGAAAAACGGTACGTGAGCTTATTTCAATTTTAACTTTTACTCTTTTATCGGAGTAAAACGCAAACGTCGAAGTGCGGAAAAGCGCTCTGACTTCAATAAAAAAATTTTACTTTTTTTCAACAAAAGTGGACGTTAAAAATGCCTAAGGTCGATTTTTACTTTTTTTCAAGGTCAAAATTCCGTACAAAAAATGACATCTCACCATCAAAACCGGTGTTTTCGCACTCCCACGGGACCCCAAATATGGGTTTTCGCGCGCCCCTCCCCCCTAAAATTTTCCCGGCAACCGTTTGTTGGAACGTCGAAACGCGCTGGACCCCATTATAATTTTTTACTTTTTTAAAAAGCGTAAATTTCAAGCAAAATTTGTGATAAAAACCACATTTTTCTCAAAACCTCGACATTTCGGAGTTTTACGCAAAAATATTGAAATTAAAACACTTTCGCCCCTGACGGGTCGAAAATGGCCAGTTTTAACCTTTAAATTTTACTTTTTTGGAAGAAAAATAACGATGAATCGAGGTATTTGAGCGGTTTTCAATTTTAACTTTTACTTTTTTTTGGATAAAAAATAAAGTTGAATAACGGTATGTGAGCTTATTTCAATTTTAACTTTTACTTTTTTTTGGATTACGAATCAAGTCGAAAAACGGTACGTGAGCTTATTTCAATTTTAACTTTTACTCTTTTATCGGAGTAAAACGCAAACGTCGAAGTGCGGAAAAGCGCTCTGACTTCAATAAAAAAATTTTACTTTTTTTCAACAAAAGTGGACGTTAAAAATGCCTAAGGTCGATTTTTACTTTTTTTCAAGGTCAAAATTCCGTACAAAAAATGACATCTCACCATCAAAACCGGTGTTTTCGCACTCCCACGGGACCCCAAATATGGTTTTTCGCGCGCCCCTCCCCCCTAAAATTTTCCCGGCAACCGTTTGTTGGAACGTCGAAACGCGCTGGACCCCATTATAATTTTTTACTTTTTTAAAAAGCGTAAATTTCAAGCAAAATTTGTGATAAAAACCACATTTTTCTCAAAACCTCGACATTTCGGAGTTTTACGCAAAAATATTGAAATTAAAACACTTTCGCCCCTGACGGGTCGAAAATGGCCAGTTTTAACCTTTAAATTTTACTTTTTTGGAAGAAAAATAACGATGAATCGAGGTATTTGAGCGGTTTTCAATTTTAACTTTTACTTTTTTTTGGATAAAAAATAAAGTTGAATAACGGTATGTGAGCTTATTTCAATTTTAACTTTTACTTTTTTTTGGATTACGAATCAAGTCGAAAAACGGTACGTGAGCTTATTTCAATTTTAACTTTTACTCTTTTATCGGAGTAAAACGCAAACGTCGAAGTGCGGAAAAGCGCTCTGACTTCAATAAAAAAATTTTACTTTTTTTCAACAAAAGTGGACGTTAAAAATGCCTAAGGTCGATTTTTACTTTTTTTCAAGGTCAAAATTCCGTACAAAAAATGACATCTCACCATCAAAACCGGTGTTTTCGCACTCCCACGGGACCCCAAATATGGTTTTTCGCGCGCCCCTCCCCCCTAAAATTTTCCCGGCAACCGTTTGTTGGAACGTCGAAACGCGCTGGACCCCATTATAATTTTTTACTTTTTTAAAAAGCGTAAATTTCAAGCAAAATTTGTGATAAAAACCACATTTTTCTCAAAACCTCGACATTTCGGAGTTTTACGCAAAAATATTGAAATTAAAACACTTTCGCCCCTGACGGGTCGAAAATGGCCAGTTTTAACCTTTAAATTTTACTTTTTTGGAAGAAAAATAACGATGAATCGAGGTATTTGAGCGGTTTTCAATTTTAACTTTTACTTTTTTTTGGATAAAAAATAAAGTTGAATAACGGTATGTGAGCTTATTTCAATTTTAACTTTTACTTTTTTTTGGATTACGAATCAAGTCGAAAAACGGTACGTGAGCTTATTTCAATTTTAACTTTTACTCTTTTATCGGAGTAAAACGCAAACGTCGAAGTGCGGAAAAGCGCTCTGACTTCAATAAAAAAATTTTACTTTTTTTCAACAAAAGTGGACGTTAAAAATGCCTAAGGTCGATTTTTACTTTTTTTCAAGGTCAAAATTCCGTACAAAAAATGACATCTCACCATCAAAACCGGTGTTTTCGCACTCCCACGGGACCCCAAATATGGGTTTTCGCGCGCCCCTCCCCCCTAAAATTTTCCCGGCAACCGTTTGTTGGAACGTCGAAACGCGCTGGACCCCATTATAATTTTTTACTTTTTTAAAAAGCGTAAATTTCAAGCAAAATTTGTGATAAAAACCACATTTTTCTCAAAACCTCGACATTTCGGAGTTTTACGCAAAAATATTGAAATTAAAACACTTTCGCCCCTGACGGGTCGAAAATGGCCAGTTTTAACCTTTAAATTTTACTTTTTTGGAAGAAAAATAACGATGAATCGAGGTATTTGAGCGGTTTTCAATTTTAACTTTTACTTTTTTTTGGATAAAAAATAAAGTTGAATAACGGTATGTGAGCTTATTTCAATTTTAACTTTTACTTTTTTTTGGATTACGAATCAAGTCGAAAAACGGTACGTGAGCTTATTTCAATTTTAACTTTTACTCTTTTATCGGAGTAAAACGCAAACGTCGAAGTGCGGAAAAGCGCTCTGACTTCAATAAAAAAATTTTACTTTTTTTCAACAAAAGTGGACGTTAAAAATGCCTAAGGTCGATTTTTACTTTTTTTCAAGGTCAAAATTCCGTACAAAAAATGACATCTCACCATCAAAACCGGTGTTTTCGCACTCCCACGGGACCCCAAATATGGTTTTTCGCGCGCCCCTCCCCCCTAAAATTTTCCCGGCAACCGTTTGTTGGAACGTCGAAACGCGCTGGACCCCATTATAATTTTTTACTTTTTTAAAAAGCGTAAATTTCAAGCAAAATTTGTGATAAAAACCACATTTTTCTCAAAACCTCGACATTTCGGAGTTTTACGCAAAAATATTGAAATTAAAACACTTTCGCCCCTGACGGGTCGAAAATGGCCAGTTTTAACCTTTAAATTTTACTTTTTTGGAAGAAAAATAACGATGAATCGAGGTATTTGAGCGGTTTTCAATTTTAACTTTTACTTTTTTTTGGATAAAAAATAAAGTTGAATAACGGTATGTGAGCTTATTTCAATTTTAACTTTTACTTTTTTTTGGATTACGAATCAAGTCGAAAAACGGTACGTGAGCTTATTTCAATTTTAACTTTTACTCTTTTATCGGAGTAAAACGCAAACGTCGAAGTGCGGAAAAGCGCTCTGACTTCAATAAAAAAATTTTACTTTTTTTCAACAAAAGTGGACGTTAAAAATGCCTAAGGTCGATTTTTACTTTTTTTCAAGGTCAAAATTCCGTACAAAAAATGACATCTCACCATCAAAACCGGTGTTTTCGCACTCCCACGGGACCCCAAATATGGGTTTTCGCGCGCCCCTCCCCCCTAAAATTTTCCCGGCAACCGTTTGTTGGAACGTCGAAACGCGCTGGACCCCATTATAATTTTTTACTTTTTTAAAAAGCGTAAATTTCAAGCAAAATTTGTGATAAAAACCACATTTTTCTCAAAACCTCGACATTTCGGAGTTTTACGCAAAAATATTGAAATTAAAACACTTTCGCCCCTGACGGGTCGAAAATGGCCAGTTTTAACCTTTAAATTTTACTTTTTTGGAAGAAAAATAACGATGAATCGAGGTATTTGAGCGGTTTTCAATTTTAACTTTTACTTTTTTTTGGATAAAAAATAAAGTTGAATAACGGTATGTGAGCTTATTTCAATTTTAACTTTTACTTTTTTTTGGATTACGAATCAAGTCGAAAAACGGTACGTGAGCTTATTTCAATTTTAACTTTTACTCTTTTATCGGAGTAAAACGCAAACGTCGAAGTGCGGAAAAGCGCTCTGACTTCAATAAAAAAATTTTACTTTTTTTCAACAAAAGTGGACGTTAAAAATGCCTAAGGTCGATTTTTACTTTTTTTCAAGGTCAAAATTCCGTACAAAAAATGACATCTCACCATCAAAACCGGTGTTTTCGCACTCCCACGGGACCCCAAATATGGTTTTTCGCGCGCCCCTCCCCCCTAAAATTTTCCCGGCAACCGTTTGTTGGAACGTCGAAACGCGCTGGACCCCATTATAATTTTTTACTTTTTTAAAAAGCGTAAATTTCAAGCAAAATTTGTGATAAAAACCACATTTTTCTCAAAACCTCGACATTTCGGAGTTTTACGCAAAAATATTGAAATTAAAACACTTTCGCCCCTGACGGGTCGAAAATGGCCAGTTTTAACCTTTAAATTTTACTTTTTTGGAAGAAAAATAACGATGAATCGAGGTATTTGAGCGGTTTTCAATTTTAACTTTTACTTTTTTTTGGATAAAAAATAAAGTTGAATAACGGTATGTGAGCTTATTTCAATTTTAACTTTTACTTTTTTTTGGATTACGAATCAAGTCGAAAAACGGTACGTGAGCTTATTTCAATTTTAACTTTTACTCTTTTATCGGAGTAAAACGCAAACGTCGAAGTGCGGAAAAGCGCTCTGACTTCAATAAAAAAATTTTACTTTTTTTCAACAAAAGTGGACGTTAAAAATGCCTAAGGTCGATTTTTACTTTTTTTCAAGGTCAAAATTCCGTACAAAAAATGACATCTCACCATCAAAACCGGTGTTTTCGCACTCCCACGGGACCCCAAATATGGTTTTTCGCGCGCCCCTCCCCCCTAAAATTTTCCCGGCAACCGTTTGTTGGAACGTCGAAACGCGCTGGACCCCATTATAATTTTTTACTTTTTTAAAAAGCGTAAATTTCAAGCAAAATTTGTGATAAAAACCACATTTTTCTCAAAACCTCGACATTTCGGAGTTTTACGCAAAAATATTGAAATTAAAACACTTTCGCCCCTGACGGGTCGAAAATGGCCAGTTTTAACCTTTAAATTTTACTTTTTTGGAAGAAAAATAACGATGAATCGAGGTATTTGAGCGGTTTTCAATTTTAACTTTTACTTTTTTTTGGATAAAAAATAAAGTTGAATAACGGTATGTGAGCTTATTTCAATTTTAACTTTTACTTTTTTTTGGATTACGAATCAAGTCGAAAAACGGTACGTGAGCTTATTTCAATTTTAACTTTTACTCTTTTATCGGAGTAAAACGCAAACGTCGAAGTGCGGAAAAGCGCTCTGACTTCAATAAAAAAATTTTACTTTTTTTCAACAAAAGTGGACGTTAAAAATGCCTAAGGTCGATTTTTACTTTTTTTCAAGGTCAAAATTCCGTACAAAAAATGACATCTCACCATCAAAACCGGTGTTTTCGCACTCCCACGGGACCCCAAATATGGTTTTTCGCGCGCCCCTCCCCCCTAAAATTTTCCCGGCAACCGTTTGTTGGAACGTCGAAACGCGCTGGACCCCATTATAATTTTTTACTTTTTTAAAAAGCGTAAATTTCAAGCAAAATTTGTGATAAAAACCAAATTTTTCTCAAAACCTCGACATTTCGGAGTTTTACGCAAAAATATTGAAATTAAAACACTTTCGCCCCTGACGGGTCGAAAATGGCCAGTTTTAACCTTTAAATTTTACTTTTTTGGAAGAAAAATAACGATGAATCGAGGTATTTGAGCGGTTTTCAATTTTAACTTTTACTTTTTTTTGGATTAAAAATAAAGTTGAATAACGGTATGTGAGCTTATTTCAATTTTAACTTTTACTTTTTTTTGGATTACGAATCAAGTCGAAAAACGGTACGTGAGCTTATTTCAATTTTAACTTTTACTCTTTTATCGGAGTAAAACGCAAACGTCGAAGTGCGGAAAAGCGCTCTGACTTCAATAAAAAAATTTTACTTTTTTTCAACAAAAGTGGACGTTAAAAATGCCTAAGGTCGATTTTTACTTTTTTTCAAGGTCAAAATTCCGTACAAAAAATGACATCTCACCATCAAAACCGGTGTTTTCGCACTCCCACGGGACCCCAAATATGGGTTTTCGCGCGCCCCTCCCCCCTAAAATTTTCCCGGCAACCGTTTGTTGGAACGTCGAAACGCGCTGGACCCCATTATAATTTTTTACTTTTTTAAAAAGCGTAAATTTCAAGCAAAATTTGTGATAAAAACCACATTTTTCTCAAAACCTCGACATTTCGGAGTTTTACGCAAAAATATTGAAATTAAAACACTTTCGCCCCTGACGGGTCGAAAATGGCCAGTTTTAACCTTTAAATTTTACTTTTTTGGAAGAAAAATAACGATGAATCGAGGTATTTGAGCGGTTTTCAATTTTAACTTTTACTTTTTTTTGGATAAAAAATAAAGTTGAATAACGGTATGTGAGCTTATTTCAATTTTAACTTTTACTTTTTTTTGGATTACGAATCAAGTCGAAAAACGGTACGTGAGCTTATTTCAATTTTAACTTTTACTCTTTTATCGGAGTAAAACGCAAACGTCGAAGTGCGGAAAAGCGCTCTGACTTCAATAAAAAAATTTTACTTTTTTTCAACAAAAGTGGACGTTAAAAATGCCTAAGGTCGATTTTTACTTTTTTTCAAGGTCAAAATTCCGTACAAAAAATGACATCTCACCATCAAAACCGGTGTTTTCGCACTCCCACGGGACCCCAAATATGGGTTTTCGCGCGCCCCTCCCCCCTAAAATTTTCCCGGCAACCGTTTGTTGGAACGTCGAAACGCGCTGGACCCCATTATAATTTTTTACTTTTTTAAAAAGCGTAAATTTCAAGCAAAATTTGTGATAAAAACCACATTTTTCTCAAAACCTCGACATTTCGGAGTTTTACGCAAAAATATTGAAATTAAAACACTTTCGCCCCTGACGGGTCGAAAATGGCCAGTTTTAACCTTTAAATTTTACTTTTTTGGAAGAAAAATAACGATGAATCGAGGTATTTGAGCGGTTTTCAATTTTAACTTTTACTTTTTTTTGGATAAAAAATAAAGTTGAATAACGGTATGTGAGCTTATTTCAATTTTAACTTTTACTTTTTTTTGGATTACGAATCAAGTCGAAAAACGGTACGTGAGCTTATTTCAATTTTAACTTTTACTCTTTTATCGGAGTAAAACGCAAACGTCGAAGTGCGGAAAAGCGCTCTGACTTCAATAAAAAAATTTTACTTTTTTTCAACAAAAGTGGACGTTAAAAATGCCTAAGGTCGATTTTTACTTTTTTTCAAGGTCAAAATTCCGTACAAAAAATGACATCTCACCATCAAAACCGGTGTTTTCGCACTCCCACGGGACCCCAAATATGGTTTTTCGCGCGCCCCTCCCCCCTAAAATTTTCCCGGCAACCGTTTGTTGGAACGTCGAAACGCGCTGGACCCCATTATAATTTTTTACTTTTTTAAAAAGCGTAAATTTCAAGCAAAATTTGTGATAAAAACCACATTTTTCTCAAAACCTCGACATTTCGGAGTTTTACGCAAAAATATTGAAATTAAAACACTTTCGCCCCTGACGGGTCGAAAATGGCCAGTTTTAACCTTTAAATTTTACTTTTTTGGAAGAAAAATAACGATGAATCGAGGTATTTGAGCGGTTTTCAATTTTAACTTTTACTTTTTTTTGGATAAAAAATAAAGTTGAATAACGGTATGTGAGCTTATTTCAATTTTAACTTTTACTTTTTTTTGGATTACGAATCAAGTCGAAAAACGGTACGTGAGCTTATTTCAATTTTAACTTTTACTCTTTTATCGGAGTAAAACGCAAACGTCGAAGTGCGGAAAAGCGCTCTGACTTCAATAAAAAAATTTTACTTTTTTTCAACAAAAGTGGACGTTAAAAATGCCTAAGGTCGATTTTTACTTTTTTTCAAGGTCAAAATTCCGTACAAAAAATGACATCTCACCATCAAAACCGGTGTTTTCGCACTCCCACGGGACCCCAAATATGGTTTTTCGCGCGCCCCTCCCCCCTAAAATTTTCCCGGCAACCGTTTGTTGGAACGTCGAAACGCGCTGGACCCCATTATAATTTTTTACTTTTTTAAAAAGCGTAAATTTCAAGCAAAATTTGTGATAAAAACCACATTTTTCTCAAAACCTCGACATTTCGGAGTTTTACGCAAAAATATTGAAATTAAAACACTTTCGCCCCTGACGGGTCGAAAATGGCCAGTTTTAACCTTTAAATTTTACTTTTTTGGAAGAAAAATAACGATGAATCGAGGTATTTGAGCGGTTTTCAATTTTAACTTTTACTTTTTTTTGGATAAAAAATAAAGTTGAATAACGGTATGTGAGCTTATTTCAATTTTAACTTTTACTTTTTTTTGGATTACGAATCAAGTCGAAAAACGGTACGTGAGCTTATTTCAATTTTAACTTTTACTCTTTTATCGGAGTAAAACGCAAACGTCGAAGTGCGGAAAAGCGCTCTGACTTCAATAAAAAAATTTTACTTTTTTTCAACAAAAGTGGACGTTAAAAATGCCTAAGGTCGATTTTTACTTTTTTTCAAGGTCAAAATTCCGTACAAAAAATGACATCTCACCATCAAAACCGGTGTTTTCGCACTCCCACGGGACCCCAAATATGGTTTTTCGCGCGCCCCTCCCCCCTAAAATTTTCCCGGCAACCGTTTGTTGGAACGTCGAAACGCGCTGGACCCCATTATAATTTTTTACTTTTTTAAAAAGCGTAAATTTCAAGCAAAATTTGTGATAAAAACCACATTTTTCTCAAAACCTCGACATTTCGGAGTTTTACGCAAAAATATTGAAATTAAAACACTTTCGCCCCTGACGGGTCGAAAATGGCCAGTTTTAACCTTTAAATTTTACTTTTTTGGAAGAAAAATAACGATGAATCGAGGTATTTGAGCGGTTTTCAATTTTAACTTTTACTTTTTTTTGGATAAAAAATAAAGTTGAATAACGGTATGTGAGCTTATTTCAATTTTAACTTTTACTTTTTTTTGGATTACGAATCAAGTCGAAAAACGGTACGTGAGCTTATTTCAATTTTAACTTTTACTCTTTTATCGGAGTAAAACGCAAACGTCGAAGTGCGGAAAAGCGCTCTGACTTCAATAAAAAAATTTTACTTTTTTTCAACAAAAGTGGACGTTAAAAATGCCTAAGGTCGATTTTTACTTTTTTTCAAGGTCAAAATTCCGTACAAAAAATGACATCTCACCATCAAAACCGGTGTTTTCGCACTCCCACGGGACCCCAAATATGGTTTTTCGCGCGCCCCTCCCCCCTAAAATTTTCCCGGCAACCGTTTGTTGGAACGTCGAAACGCGCTGGACCCCATTATAATTTTTTACTTTTTTAAAAAGCGTAAATTTCAAGCAAAATTTGTGATAAAAACCACATTTTTCTCAAAACCTCGACATTTCGGAGTTTTACGCAAAAATATTGAAATTAAAACACTTTCGCCCCTGACGGGTCGAAAATGGCCAGTTTTAACCTTTAAATTTTACTTTTTTGGAAGAAAAATAACGATGAATCGAGGTATTTGAGCGGTTTTCAATTTTAACTTTTACTTTTTTTTGGATAAAAAATAAAGTTGAATAACGGTATGTGAGCTTATTTCAATTTTAACTTTTACTTTTTTTTGGATTACGAATCAAGTCGAAAAACGGTACGTGAGCTTATTTCAATTTTAACTTTTACTCTTTTATCGGAGTAAAACGCAAACGTCGAAGTGCGGAAAAGCGCTCTGACTTCAATAAAAAAATTTTACTTTTTTTCAACAAAAGTGGACGTTAAAAATGCCTAAGGTCGATTTTTACTTTTTTTCAAGGTCAAAATTCCGTACAAAAAATGACATCTCACCATCAAAACCGGTGTTTTCGCACTCCCACGGGACCCCAAATATGGTTTTTCGCGCGCCCCTCCCCCCTAAAATTTTCCCGGCAACCGTTTGTTGGAACGTCGAAACGCGCTGGACCCCATTATAATTTTTTACTTTTTTAAAAAGCGTAAATTTCAAGCAAAATTTGTGATAAAAACCAAATTTTTCTCAAAACCTCGACATTTCGGAGTTTTACGCAAAAATATTGAAATTAAAACACTTTCGCCCCTGACGGGTCGAAAATGGCCAGTTTTAACCTTTAAATTTTACTTTTTTGGAAGAAAAATAACGATGAATCGAGGTATTTGAGCGGTTTTCAATTTTAACTTTTACTTTTTTTTGGATTAAAAATAAAGTTGAATAACGGTATGTGAGCTTATTTCAATTTTAACTTTTACTTTTTTTTGGATTACGAATCAAGTCGAAAAACGGTACGTGAGCTTATTTCAATTTTAACTTTTACTCTTTTATCGGAGTAAAACGCAAACGTCGAAGTGCGGAAAAGCGCTCTGACTTCAATAAAAAAATTTTACTTTTTTTCAACAAAAGTGGACGTTAAAAATGCCTAAGGTCGATTTTTACTTTTTTTCAAGGTCAAAATTCCGTACAAAAAATGACATCTCACCATCAAAACCGGTGTTTTCGCACTCCCACGGGACCCCAAATATGGGTTTTCGCGCGCCCCTCCCCCCTAAAATTTTCCCGGCAACCGTTTGTTGGAACGTCGAAACGCGCTGGACCCCATTATAATTTTTTACTTTTTTAAAAAGCGTAAATTTCAAGCAAAATTTGTGATAAAAACCACATTTTTCTCAAAACCTCGACATTTCGGAGTTTTACGCAAAAATATTGAAATTAAAACACTTTCGCCCCTGACGGGTCGAAAATGGCCAGTTTTAACCTTTAAATTTTACTTTTTTGGAAGAAAAATAACGATGAATCGAGGTATTTGAGCGGTTTTCAATTTTAACTTTTACTTTTTTTTGGATAAAAAATAAAGTTGAATAACGGTATGTGAGCTTATTTCAATTTTAACTTTTACTTTTTTTTGGATTACGAATCAAGTCGAAAAACGGTACGTGAGCTTATTTCAATTTTAACTTTTACTCTTTTATCGGAGTAAAACGCAAACGTCGAAGTGCGGAAAAGCGCTCTGACTTCAATAAAAAAATTTTACTTTTTTTCAACAAAAGTGGACGTTAAAAATGCCTAAGGTCGATTTTTACTTTTTTTCAAGGTCAAAATTCCGTACAAAAAATGACATCTCACCATCAAAACCGGTGTTTTCGCACTCCCACGGGACCCCAAATATGGTTTTTCGCGCGCCCCTCCCCCCTAAAATTTTCCCGGCAACCGTTTGTTGGAACGTCGAAACGCGCTGGACCCCATTATAATTTTTTACTTTTTTAAAAAGCGTAAATTTCAAGCAAAATTTGTGATAAAAACCACATTTTTCTCAAAACCTCGACATTTCGGAGTTTTACGCAAAAATATTGAAATTAAAACACTTTCGCCCCTGACGGGTCGAAAATGGCCAGTTTTAACCTTTAAATTTTACTTTTTTGGAAGAAAAATAACGATGAATCGAGGTATTTGAGCGGTTTTCAATTTTAACTTTTACTTTTTTTTGGATTAAAAATAAAGTTGAATAACGGTATGTGAGCTTATTTCAATTTTAACTTTTACTTTTTTTTGGATTACGAATCAAGTCGAAAAACGGTACGTGAGCTTATTTCAATTTTAACTTTTACTCTTTTATCGGAGTAAAACGCAAACGTCGAAGTGCGGAAAAGCGCTCTGACTTCAATAAAAAAATTTTACTTTTTTTCAACAAAAGTGGACGTTAAAAATGCCTAAGGTCGATTTTTACTTTTTTTCAAGGTCAAAATTCCGTACAAAAAATGACATCTCACCATCAAAACCGGTGTTTTCGCACTCCCACGGGACCCCAAATATGGTTTTTCGCGCGCCCCTCCCCCCTAAAATTTTCCCGGCAACCGTTTGTTGGAACGTCGAAACGCGCTGGACCCCATTATAATTTTTTACTTTTTTAAAAAGCGTAAATTTCAAGCAAAATTTGTGATAAAAACCACATTTTTCTCAAAACCTCGACATTTCGGAGTTTTACGCAAAAATATTGAAATTAAAACACTTTCGCCCCTGACGGGTCGAAAATGGCCAGTTTTAACCTTTAAATTTTACTTTTTTGGAAGAAAAATAACGATGAATCGAGGTATTTGAGCGGTTTTCAATTTTAACTTTTACTTTTTTTTGGATAAAAAATAAAGTTGAATAACGGTATGTGAGCTTATTTCAATTTTAACTTTTACTTTTTTTTGGATTACGAATCAAGTCGAAAAACGGTACGTGAGCTTATTTCAATTTTAACTTTTACTCTTTTATCGGAGTAAAACGCAAACGTCGAAGTGCGGAAAAGCGCTCTGACTTCAATAAAAAAATTTTACTTTTTTTCAACAAAAGTGGACGTTAAAAATGCCTAAGGTCGATTTTTACTTTTTTTCAAGGTCAAAATTCCGTACAAAAAATGACATCTCACCATCAAAACCGGTGTTTTCGCACTCCCACGGGACCCCAAATATGGTTTTTCGCGCGCCCCTCCCCCCTAAAATTTTCCCGGCAACCGTTTGTTGGAACGTCGAAACGCGCTGGACCCCATTATAATTTTTTACTTTTTTAAAAAGCGTAAATTTCAAGCAAAATTTGTGATAAAAACCAAATTTTTCTCAAAACCTCGACATTTCGGAGTTTTACGCAAAAATATTGAAATTAAAACACTTTCGCCCCTGACGGGTCGAAAATGGCCAGTTTTAACCTTTAAATTTTACTTTTTTGGAAGAAAAATAACGATGAATCGAGGTATTTGAGCGGTTTTCAATTTTAACTTTTACTTTTTTTTGGATTAAAAATAAAGTTGAATAACGGTATGTGAGCTTATTTCAATTTTAACTTTTACTTTTTTTTGGATTACGAATCAAGTCGAAAAACGGTACGTGAGCTTATTTCAATTTTAACTTTTACTCTTTTATCGGAGTAAAACGCAAACGTCGAAGTGCGGAAAAGCGCTCTGACTTCAATAAAAAAATTTTACTTTTTTTCAACAAAAGTGGACGTTAAAAATGCCTAAGGTCGATTTTTACTTTTTTTCAAGGTCAAAATTCCGTACAAAAAATGACATCTCACCATCAAAACCGGTGTTTTCGCACTCCCACGGGACCCCAAATATGGGTTTTCGCGCGCCCCTCCCCCCTAAAATTTTCCCGGCAACCGTTTGTTGGAACGTCGAAACGCGCTGGACCCCATTATAATTTTTTACTTTTTTAAAAAGCGTAAATTTCAAGCAAAATTTGTGATAAAAACCACATTTTTCTCAAAACCTCGACATTTCGGAGTTTTACGCAAAAATATTGAAATTAAAACACTTTCGCCCCTGACGGGTCGAAAATGGCCAGTTTTAACCTTTAAATTTTACTTTTTTGGAAGAAAAATAACGATGAATCGAGGTATTTGAGCGGTTTTCAATTTTAACTTTTACTTTTTTTTGGATAAAAAATAAAGTTGAATAACGGTATGTGAGCTTATTTCAATTTTAACTTTTACTTTTTTTTGGATTACGAATCAAGTCGAAAAACGGTACGTGAGCTTATTTCAATTTTAACTTTTACTCTTTTATCGGAGTAAAACGCAAACGTCGAAGTGCGGAAAAGCGCTCTGACTTCAATAAAAAAATTTTACTTTTTTTCAACAAAAGTGGACGTTAAAAATGCCTAAGGTCGATTTTTACTTTTTTTCAAGGTCAAAATTCCGTACAAAAAATGACATCTCACCATCAAAACCGGTGTTTTCGCACTCCCACGGGACCCCAAATATGGTTTTTCGCGCGCCCCTCCCCCCTAAAATTTTCCCGGCAACCGTTTGTTGGAACGTCGAAACGCGCTGGACCCCATTATAATTTTTTACTTTTTTAAAAAGCGTAAATTTCAAGCAAAATTTGTGATAAAAACCACATTTTTCTCAAAACCTCGACATTTCGGAGTTTTACGCAAAAATATTGAAATTAAAACACTTTCGCCCCTGACGGGTCGAAAATGGCCAGTTTTAACCTTTAAATTTTACTTTTTTGGAAGAAAAATAACGATGAATCGAGGTATTTGAGCGGTTTTCAATTTTAACTTTTACTTTTTTTTGGATAAAAAATAAAGTTGAATAACGGTATGTGAGCTTATTTCAATTTTAACTTTTACTTTTTTTTGGATTACGAATCAAGTCGAAAAACGGTACGTGAGCTTATTTCAATTTTAACTTTTACTCTTTTATCGGAGTAAAACGCAAACGTCGAAGTGCGGAAAAGCGCTCTGACTTCAATAAAAAAATTTTACTTTTTTTCAACAAAAGTGGACGTTAAAAATGCCTAAGGTCGATTTTTACTTTTTTTCAAGGTCAAAATTCCGTACAAAAAATGACATCTCACCATCAAAACCGGTGTTTTCGCACTCCCACGGGACCCCAAATATGGTTTTTCGCGCGCCCCTCCCCCCTAAAATTTTCCCGGCAACCGTTTGTTGGAACGTCGAAACGCGCTGGACCCCATTATAATTTTTTACTTTTTTAAAAAGCGTAAATTTCAAGCAAAATTTGTGATAAAAACCACATTTTTCTCAAAACCTCGACATTTCGGAGTTTTACGCAAAAATATTGAAATTAAAACACTTTCGCCCCTGACGGGTCGAAAATGGCCAGTTTTAACCTTTAAATTTTACTTTTTTGGAAGAAAAATAACGATGAATCGAGGTATTTGAGCGGTTTTCAATTTTAACTTTTACTTTTTTTTGGATTAAAAATAAAGTTGAATAACGGTATGTGAGCTTATTTCAATTTTAACTTTTACTTTTTTTTGGATTACGAATCAAGTCGAAAAACGGTACGTGAGCTTATTTCAATTTTAACTTTTACTCTTTTATCGGAGTAAAACGCAAACGTCGAAGTGCGGAAAAGCGCTCTGACTTCAATAAAAAAATTTTACTTTTTTTCAACAAAAGTGGACGTTAAAAATGCCTAAGGTCGATTTTTACTTTTTTTCAAGGTCAAAATTCCGTACAAAAAATGACATCTCACCATCAAAACCGGTGTTTTCGCACTCCCACGGGACCCCAAATATGGTTTTTCGCGCGCCCCTCCCCCCTAAAATTTTCCCGGCAACCGTTTGTTGGAACGTCGAAACGCGCTGGACCCCATTATAATTTTTTACTTTTTTAAAAAGCGTAAATTTCAAGCAAAATTTGTGATAAAAACCACATTTTTCTCAAAACCTCGACATTTCGGAGTTTTACGCAAAAATATTGAAATTAAAACACTTTCGCCCCTGACGGGTCGAAAATGGCCAGTTTTAACCTTTAAATTTTACTTTTTTGGAAGAAAAATAACGATGAATCGAGGTATTTGAGCGGTTTTCAATTTTAACTTTTACTTTTTTTTGGATAAAAAATAAAGTTGAATAACGGTATGTGAGCTTATTTCAATTTTAACTTTTACTTTTTTTTGGATTACGAATCAAGTCGAAAAACGGTACGTGAGCTTATTTCAATTTTAACTTTTACTCTTTTATCGGAGTAAAACGCAAACGTCGAAGTGCGGAAAAGCGCTCTGACTTCAATAAAAAAATTTTACTTTTTTTCAACAAAAGTGGACGTTAAAAATGCCTAAGGTCGATTTTTACTTTTTTTCAAGGTCAAAATTCCGTACAAAAAATGACATCTCACCATCAAAACCGGTGTTTTCGCACTCCCACGGGACCCCAAATATGGTTTTTCGCGCGCCCCTCCCCCCTAAAATTTTCCCGGCAACCGTTTGTTGGAACGTCGAAACGCGCTGGACCCCATTATAATTTTTTACTTTTTTAAAAAGCGTAAATTTCAAGCAAAATTTGTGATAAAAACCAAATTTTTCTCAAAACCTCGACATTTCGGAGTTTTACGCAAAAATATTGAAATTAAAACACTTTCGCCCCTGACGGGTCGAAAATGGCCAGTTTTAACCTTTAAATTTTACTTTTTTGGAAGAAAAATAACGATGAATCGAGGTATTTGAGCGGTTTTCAATTTTAACTTTTACTTTTTTTTGGATTAAAAATAAAGTTGAATAACGGTATGTGAGCTTATTTCAATTTTAACTTTTACTTTTTTTTGGATTACGAATCAAGTCGAAAAACGGTACGTGAGCTTATTTCAATTTTAACTTTTACTCTTTTATCGGAGTAAAACGCAAACGTCGAAGTGCGGAAAAGCGCTCTGACTTCAATAAAAAAATTTTACTTTTTTTCAACAAAAGTGGACGTTAAAAATGCCTAAGGTCGATTTTTACTTTTTTTCAAGGTCAAAATTCCGTACAAAAAATGACATCTCACCATCAAAACCGGTGTTTTCGCACTCCCACGGGACCCCAAATATGGGTTTTCGCGCGCCCCTCCCCCCTAAAATTTTCCCGGCAACCGTTTGTTGGAACGTCGAAACGCGCTGGACCCCATTATAATTTTTTACTTTTTTAAAAAGCGTAAATTTCAAGCAAAATTTGTGATAAAAACCACATTTTTCTCAAAACCTCGACATTTCGGAGTTTTACGCAAAAATATTGAAATTAAAACACTTTCGCCCCTGACGGGTCGAAAATGGCCAGTTTTAACCTTTAAATTTTACTTTTTTGGAAGAAAAATAACGATGAATCGAGGTATTTGAGCGGTTTTCAATTTTAACTTTTACTTTTTTTTGGATAAAAAATAAAGTTGAATAACGGTATGTGAGCTTATTTCAATTTTAACTTTTACTTTTTTTTGGATTACGAATCAAGTCGAAAAACGGTACGTGAGCTTATTTCAATTTTAACTTTTACTCTTTTATCGGAGTAAAACGCAAACGTCGAAGTGCGGAAAAGCGCTCTGACTTCAATAAAAAAATTTTACTTTTTTTCAACAAAAGTGGACGTTAAAAATGCCTAAGGTCGATTTTTACTTTTTTTCAAGGTCAAAATTCCGTACAAAAAATGACATCTCACCATCAAAACCGGTGTTTTCGCACTCCCACGGGACCCCAAATATGGTTTTTCGCGCGCCCCTCCCCCCTAAAATTTTCCCGGCAACCGTTTGTTGGAACGTCGAAACGCGCTGGACCCCATTATAATTTTTTACTTTTTTAAAAAGCGTAAATTTCAAGCAAAATTTGTGATAAAAACCACATTTTTCTCAAAACCTCGACATTTCGGAGTTTTACGCAAAAATATTGAAATTAAAACACTTTCGCCCCTGACGGGTCGAAAATGGCCAGTTTTAACCTTTAAATTTTACTTTTTTGGAAGAAAAATAACGATGAATCGAGGTATTTGAGCGGTTTTCAATTTTAACTTTTACTTTTTTTTGGATAAAAAATAAAGTTGAATAACGGTATGTGAGCTTATTTCAATTTTAACTTTTACTTTTTTTTGGATTACGAATCAAGTCGAAAAACGGTACGTGAGCTTATTTCAATTTTAACTTTTACTCTTTTATCGGAGTAAAACGCAAACGTCGAAGTGCGGAAAAGCGCTCTGACTTCAATAAAAAAATTTTACTTTTTTTCAACAAAAGTGGACGTTAAAAATGCCTAAGGTCGATTTTTACTTTTTTTCAAGGTCAAAATTCCGTACAAAAAATGACATCTCACCATCAAAACCGGTGTTTTCGCACTCCCACGGGACCCCAAATATGGTTTTTCGCGCGCCCCTCCCCCCTAAAATTTTCCCGGCAACCGTTTGTTGGAACGTCGAAACGCGCTGGACCCCATTATAATTTTTTACTTTTTTAAAAAGCGTAAATTTCAAGCAAAATTTGTGATAAAAACCACATTTTTCTCAAAACCTCGACATTTCGGAGTTTTACGCAAAAATATTGAAATTAAAACACTTTCGCCCCTGACGGGTCGAAAATGGCCAGTTTTAACCTTTAAATTTTACTTTTTTGGAAGAAAAATAACGATGAATCGAGGTATTTGAGCGGTTTTCAATTTTAACTTTTACTTTTTTTTGGATAAAAAATAAAGTTGAATAACGGTATGTGAGCTTATTTCAATTTTAACTTTTACTTTTTTTTGGATTACGAATCAAGTCGAAAAACGGTACGTGAGCTTATTTCAATTTTAACTTTTACTCTTTTATCGGAGTAAAACGCAAACGTCGAAGTGCGGAAAAGCGCTCTGACTTCAATAAAAAAATTTTACTTTTTTTCAACAAAAGTGGACGTTAAAAATGCCTAAGGTCGATTTTTACTTTTTTTCAAGGTCAAAATTCCGTACAAAAAATGACATCTCACCATCAAAACCGGTGTTTTCGCACTCCCACGGGACCCCAAATATGGTTTTTCGCGCGCCCCTCCCCCCTAAAATTTTCCCGGCAACCGTTTGTTGGAACGTCGAAACGCGCTGGACCCCATTATAATTTTTTACTTTTTTAAAAAGCGTAAATTTCAAGCAAAATTTGTGATAAAAACCACATTTTTCTCAAAACCTCGACATTTCGGAGTTTTACGCAAAAATATTGAAATTAAAACACTTTCGCCCCTGACGGGTCGAAAATGGCCAGTTTTAACCTTTAAATTTTACTTTTTTGGAAGAAAAATAACGATGAATCGAGGTATTTGAGCGGTTTTCAATTTTAACTTTTACTTTTTTTTGGATTAAAAATAAAGTTGAATAACGGTATGTGAGCTTATTTCAATTTTAACTTTTACTTTTTTTTGGATTACGAATCAAGTCGAAAAACGGTACGTGAGCTTATTTCAATTTTAACTTTTACTCTTTTATCGGAGTAAAACGCAAACGTCGAAGTGCGGAAAAGCGCTCTGACTTCAATAAAAAAATTTTACTTTTTTTCAACAAAAGTGGACGTTAAAAATGCCTAAGGTCGATTTTTACTTTTTTTCAAGGTCAAAATTCCGTACAAAAAATGACATCTCACCATCAAAACCGGTGTTTTCGCACTCCCACGGGACCCCAAATATGGTTTTTCGCGCGCCCCTCCCCCCTAAAATTTTCCCGGCAACCGTTTGTTGGAACGTCGAAACGCGCTGGACCCCATTATAATTTTTTACTTTTTTAAAAAGCGTAAATTTCAAGCAAAATTTGTGATAAAAACCACATTTTTCTCAAAACCTCGACATTTCGGAGTTTTACGCAAAAATATTGAAATTAAAACACTTTCGCCCCTGACGGGTCGAAAATGGCCAGTTTTAACCTTTAAATTTTACTTTTTTGGAAGAAAAATAACGATGAATCGAGGTATTTGAGCGGTTTTCAATTTTAACTTTTACTTTTTTTTGGATAAAAAATAAAGTTGAATAACGGTATGTGAGCTTATTTCAATTTTAACTTTTACTTTTTTTTGGATTACGAATCAAGTCGAAAAACGGTACGTGAGCTTATTTCAATTTTAACTTTTACTCTTTTATCGGAGTAAAACGCAAACGTCGAAGTGCGGAAAAGCGCTCTGACTTCAATAAAAAAATTTTACTTTTTTTCAACAAAAGTGGACGTTAAAAATGCCTAAGGTCGATTTTTACTTTTTTTCAAGGTCAAAATTCCGTACAAAAAATGACATCTCACCATCAAAACCGGTGTTTTCGCACTCCCACGGGACCCCAAATATGGTTTTTCGCGCGCCCCTCCCCCCTAAAATTTTCCCGGCAACCGTTTGTTGGAACGTCGAAACGCGCTGGACCCCATTATAATTTTTTACTTTTTTAAAAAGCGTAAATTTCAAGCAAAATTTGTGATAAAAACCACATTTTTCTCAAAACCTCGACATTTCGGAGTTTTACGCAAAAATATTGAAATTAAAACACTTTCGCCCCTGACGGGTCGAAAATGGCCAGTTTTAACCTTTAAATTTTACTTTTTTGGAAGAAAAATAACGATGAATCGAGGTATTTGAGCGGTTTTCAATTTTAACTTTTACTTTTTTTTGGATAAAAAATAAAGTTGAATAACGGTATGTGAGCTTATTTCAATTTTAACTTTTACTTTTTTTTGGATTACGAATCAAGTCGAAAAACGGTACGTGAGCTTATTTCAATTTTAACTTTTACTCTTTTATCGGAGTAAAACGCAAACGTCGAAGTGCGGAAAAGCGCTCTGACTTCAATAAAAAAATTTTACTTTTTTTCAACAAAAGTGGACGTTAAAAATGCCTAAGGTCGATTTTTACTTTTTTTCAAGGTCAAAATTCCGTACAAAAAATGACATCTCACCATCAAAACCGGTGTTTTCGCACTCCCACGGGACCCCAAATATGGTTTTTCGCGCGCCCCTCCCCCCTAAAATTTTCCCGGCAACCGTTTGTTGGAACGTCGAAACGCGCTGGACCCCATTATAATTTTTTACTTTTTTAAAAAGCGTAAATTTCAAGCAAAATTTGTGATAAAAACCACATTTTTCTCAAAACCTCGACATTTCGGAGTTTTACGCAAAAATATTGAAATTAAAACACTTTCGCCCCTGACGGGTCGAAAATGGCCAGTTTTAACCTTTAAATTTTACTTTTTTGGAAGAAAAATAACGATGAATCGAGGTATTTGAGCGGTTTTCAATTTTAACTTTTACTTTTTTTTGGATTAAAAATAAAGTTGAATAACGGTATGTGAGCTTATTTCAATTTTAACTTTTACTTTTTTTTGGATTACGAATCAAGTCGAAAAACGGTACGTGAGCTTATTTCAATTTTAACTTTTACTCTTTTATCGGAGTAAAACGCAAACGTCGAAGTGCGGAAAAGCGCTCTGACTTCAATAAAAAAATTTTACTTTTTTTCAACAAAAGTGGACGTTAAAAATGCCTAAGGTCGATTTTTACTTTTTTTCAAGGTCAAAATTCCGTACAAAAAATGACATCTCACCATCAAAACCGGTGTTTTCGCACTCCCACGGGACCCCAAATATGGTTTTTCGCGCGCCCCTCCCCCCTAAAATTTTCCCGGCAACCGTTTGTTGGAACGTCGAAACGCGCTGGACCCCATTATAATTTTTTACTTTTTTAAAAAGCGTAAATTTCAAGCAAAATTTGTGATAAAAACCACATTTTTCTCAAAACCTCGACATTTCGGAGTTTTACGCAAAAATATTGAAATTAAAACACTTTCGCCCCTGACGGGTCGAAAATGGCCAGTTTTAACCTTTAAATTTTACTTTTTTGGAAGAAAAATAACGATGAATCGAGGTATTTGAGCGGTTTTCAATTTTAACTTTTACTTTTTTTTGGATAAAAAATAAAGTTGAATAACGGTATGTGAGCTTATTTCAATTTTAACTTTTACTTTTTTTTGGATTACGAATCAAGTCGAAAAACGGTACGTGAGCTTATTTCAATTTTAACTTTTACTCTTTTATCGGAGTAAAACGCAAACGTCGAAGTGCGGAAAAGCGCTCTGACTTCAATAAAAAAATTTTACTTTTTTTCAACAAAAGTGGACGTTAAAAATGCCTAAGGTCGATTTTTACTTTTTTTCAAGGTCAAAATTCCGTACAAAAAATGACATCTCACCATCAAAACCGGTGTTTTCGCACTCCCACGGGACCCCAAATATGGTTTTTCGCGCGCCCCTCCCCCCTAAAATTTTCCCGGCAACCGTTTGTTGGAACGTCGAAACGCGCTGGACCCCATTATAATTTTTTACTTTTTTAAAAAGCGTAAATTTCAAGCAAAATTTGTGATAAAAACCACATTTTTCTCAAAACCTCGACATTTCGGAGTTTTACGCAAAAATATTGAAATTAAAACACTTTCGCCCCTGACGGGTCGAAAATGGCCAGTTTTAACCTTTAAATTTTACTTTTTTGGAAGAAAAATAACGATGAATCGAGGTATTTGAGCGGTTTTCAATTTTAACTTTTACTTTTTTTTGGATAAAAAATAAAGTTGAATAACGGTATGTGAGCTTATTTCAATTTTAACTTTTACTTTTTTTTGGATTACGAATCAAGTCGAAAAACGGTACGTGAGCTTATTTCAATTTTAACTTTTACTCTTTTATCGGAGTAAAACGCAAACGTCGAAGTGCGGAAAAGCGCTCTGACTTCAATAAAAAAATTTTACTTTTTTTCAACAAAAGTGGACGTTAAAAATGCCTAAGGTCGATTTTTACTTTTTTTCAAGGTCAAAATTCCGTACAAAAAATGACATCTCACCATCAAAACCGGTGTTTTCGCACTCCCACGGGACCCCAAATATGGTTTTTCGCGCGCCCCTCCCCCCTAAAATTTTCCCGGCAACCGTTTGTTGGAACGTCGAAACGCGCTGGACCCCATTATAATTTTTTACTTTTTTAAAAAGCGTAAATTTCAAGCAAAATTTGTGATAAAAACCACATTTTTCTCAAAACCTCGACATTTCGGAGTTTTACGCAAAAATATTGAAATTAAAACACTTTCGCCCCTGACGGGTCGAAAATGGCCAGTTTTAACCTTTAAATTTTACTTTTTTGGAAGAAAAATAACGATGAATCGAGGTATTTGAGCGGTTTTCAATTTTAACTTTTACTTTTTTTTGGATAAAAAATAAAGTTGAATAACGGTATGTGAGCTTATTTCAATTTTAACTTTTACTTTTTTTTGGATTACGAATCAAGTCGAAAAACGGTACGTGAGCTTATTTCAATTTTAACTTTTACTCTTTTATCGGAGTAAAACGCAAACGTCGAAGTGCGGAAAAGCGCTCTGACTTCAATAAAAAAATTTTACTTTTTTTCAACAAAAGTGGACGTTAAAAATGCCTAAGGTCGATTTTTACTTTTTTTCAAGGTCAAAATTCCGTACAAAAAATGACATCTCACCATCAAAACCGGTGTTTTCGCACTCCCACGGGACCCCAAATATGGTTTTTCGCGCGCCCCTCCCCCCTAAAATTTTCCCGGCAACCGTTTGTTGGAACGTCGAAACGCGCTGGACCCCATTATAATTTTTTACTTTTTTAAAAAGCGTAAATTTCAAGCAAAATTTGTGATAAAAACCACATTTTTCTCAAAACCTCGACATTTCGGAGTTTTACGCAAAAATATTGAAATTAAAACACTTTCGCCCCTGACGGGTCGAAAATGGCCAGTTTTAACCTTTAAATTTTACTTTTTTGGAAGAAAAATAACGATGAATCGAGGTATTTGAGCGGTTTTCAATTTTAACTTTTACTTTTTTTTGGATAAAAAATAAAGTTGAATAACGGTATGTGAGCTTATTTCAATTTTAACTTTTACTTTTTTTTGGATTACGAATCAAGTCGAAAAACGGTACGTGAGCTTATTTCAATTTTAACTTTTACTCTTTTATCGGAGTAAAACGCAAACGTCGAAGTGCGGAAAAGCGCTCTGACTTCAATAAAAAAATTTTACTTTTTTTCAACAAAAGTGGACGTTAAAAATGCCTAAGGTCGATTTTTACTTTTTTTCAAGGTCAAAATTCCGTACAAAAAATGACATCTCACCATCAAAACCGGTGTTTTCGCACTCCCACGGGACCCCAAATATGGTTTTTCGCGCGCCCCTCCCCCCTAAAATTTTCCCGGCAACCGTTTGTTGGAACGTCGAAACGCGCTGGACCCCATTATAATTTTTTACTTTTTTAAAAAGCGTAAATTTCAAGCAAAATTTGTGATAAAAACCACATTTTTCTCAAAACCTCGACATTTCGGAGTTTTACGCAAAAATATTGAAATTAAAACACTTTCGCCCCTGACGGGTCGAAAATGGCCAGTTTTAACCTTTAAATTTTACTTTTTTGGAAGAAAAATAACGATGAATCGAGGTATTTGAGCGGTTTTCAATTTTAACTTTTACTTTTTTTTGGATTAAAAATAAAGTTGAATAACGGTATGTGAGCTTATTTCAATTTTAACTTTTACTTTTTTTTGGATTACGAATCAAGTCGAAAAACGGTACGTGAGCTTATTTCAATTTTAACTTTTACTCTTTTATCGGAGTAAAACGCAAACGTCGAAGTGCGGAAAAGCGCTCTGACTTCAATAAAAAAATTTTACTTTTTTTCAACAAAAGTGGACGTTAAAAATGCCTAAGGTCGATTTTTACTTTTTTTCAAGGTCAAAATTCCGTACAAAAAATGACATCTCACCATCAAAACCGGTGTTTTCGCACTCCCACGGGACCCCAAATATGGGTTTTCGCGCGCCCCTCCCCCCTAAAATTTTCCCGGCAACCGTTTGTTGGAACGTCGAAACGCGCTGGACCCCATTATAATTTTTTACTTTTTTAAAAAGCGTAAATTTCAAGCAAAATTTGTGATAAAAACCACATTTTTCTCAAAACCTCGACATTTCGGAGTTTTACGCAAAAATATTGAAATTAAAACACTTTCGCCCCTGACGGGTCGAAAATGGCCAGTTTTAACCTTTAAATTTTACTTTTTTGGAAGAAAAATAACGATGAATCGAGGTATTTGAGCGGTTTTCAATTTTAACTTTTACTTTTTTTTGGATAAAAAATAAAGTTGAATAACGGTATGTGAGCTTATTTCAATTTTAACTTTTACTTTTTTTTGGATTACGAATCAAGTCGAAAAACGGTACGTGAGCTTATTTCAATTTTAACTTTTACTCTTTTATCGGAGTAAAACGCAAACGTCGAAGTGCGGAAAAGCGCTCTGACTTCAATAAAAAAATTTTACTTTTTTTCAACAAAAGTGGACGTTAAAAATGCCTAAGGTCGATTTTTACTTTTTTTCAAGGTCAAAATTCCGTACAAAAAATGACATCTCACCATCAAAACCGGTGTTTTCGCACTCCCACGGGACCCCAAATATGGTTTTTCGCGCGCCCCTCCCCCCTAAAATTTTCCCGGCAACCGTTTGTTGGAACGTCGAAACGCGCTGGACCCCATTATAATTTTTTACTTTTTTAAAAAGCGTAAATTTCAAGCAAAATTTGTGATAAAAACCACATTTTTCTCAAAACCTCGACATTTCGGAGTTTTACGCAAAAATATTGAAATTAAAACACTTTCGCCCCTGACGGGTCGAAAATGGCCAGTTTTAACCTTTAAATTTTACTTTTTTGGAAGAAAAATAACGATGAATCGAGGTATTTGAGCGGTTTTCAATTTTAACTTTTACTTTTTTTTGGATTAAAAATAAAGTTGAATAACGGTATGTGAGCTTATTTCAATTTTAACTTTTACTTTTTTTTGGATTACGAATCAAGTCGAAAAACGGTACGTGAGCTTATTTCAATTTTAACTTTTACTCTTTTATCGGAGTAAAACGCAAACGTCGAAGTGCGGAAAAGCGCTCTGACTTCAATAAAAAAATTTTACTTTTTTTCAACAAAAGTGGACGTTAAAAATGCCTAAGGTCGATTTTTACTTTTTTTCAAGGTCAAAATTCCGTACAAAAAATGACATCTCACCATCAAAACCGGTGTTTTCGCACTCCCACGGGACCCCAAATATGGTTTTTCGCGCGCCCCTCCCCCCTAAAATTTTCCCGGCAACCGTTTGTTGGAACGTCGAAACGCGCTGGACCCCATTATAATTTTTTACTTTTTTAAAAAGCGTAAATTTCAAGCAAAATTTGTGATAAAAACCACATTTTTCTCAAAACCTCGACATTTCGGAGTTTTACGCAAAAATATTGAAATTAAAACACTTTCGCCCCTGACGGGTCGAAAATGGCCAGTTTTAACCTTTAAATTTTACTTTTTTGGAAGAAAAATAACGATGAATCGAGGTATTTGAGCGGTTTTCAATTTTAACTTTTACTTTTTTTTGGATTAAAAATAAAGTTGAATAACGGTATGTGAGCTTATTTCAATTTTAACTTTTACTTTTTTTTGGATTACGAATCAAGTCGAAAAACGGTACGTGAGCTTATTTCAATTTTAACTTTTACTCTTTTATCGGAGTAAAACGCAAACGTCGAAGTGCGGAAAAGCGCTCTGACTTCAATAAAAAAATTTTACTTTTTTTCAACAAAAGTGGACGTTAAAAATGCCTAAGGTCGATTTTTACTTTTTTTCAAGGTCAAAATTCCGTACAAAAAATGACATCTCACCATCAAAACCGGTGTTTTCGCACTCCCACGGGACCCCAAATATGGGTTTTCGCGCGCCCCTCCCCCCTAAAATTTTCCCGGCAACCGTTTGTTGGAACGTCGAAACGCGCTGGACCCCATTATAATTTTTTACTTTTTTAAAAAGCGTAAATTTCAAGCAAAATTTGTGATAAAAACCACATTTTTCTCAAAACCTCGACATTTCGGAGTTTTACGCAAAAATATTGAAATTAAAACACTTTCGCCCCTGACGGGTCGAAAATGGCCAGTTTTAACCTTTAAATTTTACTTTTTTGGAAGAAAAATAACGATGAATCGAGGTATTTGAGCGGTTTTCAATTTTAACTTTTACTTTTTTTTGGATAAAAAATAAAGTTGAATAACGGTATGTGAGCTTATTTCAATTTTAACTTTTACTTTTTTTTGGATTACGAATCAAGTCGAAAAACGGTACGTGAGCTTATTTCAATTTTAACTTTTACTCTTTTATCGGAGTAAAACGCAAACGTCGAAGTGCGGAAAAGCGCTCTGACTTCAATAAAAAAATTTTACTTTTTTTCAACAAAAGTGGACGTTAAAAATGCCTAAGGTCGATTTTTACTTTTTTTCAAGGTCAAAATTCCGTACAAAAAATGACATCTCACCATCAAAACCGGTGTTTTCGCACTCCCACGGGACCCCAAATATGGTTTTTCGCGCGCCCCTCCCCCCTAAAATTTTCCCGGCAACCGTTTGTTGGAACGTCGAAACGCGCTGGACCCCATTATAATTTTTTACTTTTTTAAAAAGCGTAAATTTCAAGCAAAATTTGTGATAAAAACCACATTTTTCTCAAAACCTCGACATTTCGGAGTTTTACGCAAAAATATTGAAATTAAAACACTTTCGCCCCTGACGGGTCGAAAATGGCCAGTTTTAACCTTTAAATTTTACTTTTTTGGAAGAAAAATAACGATGAATCGAGGTATTTGAGCGGTTTTCAATTTTAACTTTTACTTTTTTTTGGATTAAAAATAAAGTTGAATAACGGTATGTGAGCTTATTTCAATTTTAACTTTTACTTTTTTTTGGATTACGAATCAAGTCGAAAAACGGTACGTGAGCTTATTTCAATTTTAACTTTTACTCTTTTATCGGAGTAAAACGCAAACGTCGAAGTGCGGAAAAGCGCTCTGACTTCAATAAAAAAATTTTACTTTTTTTCAACAAAAGTGGACGTTAAAAATGCCTAAGGTCGATTTTTACTTTTTTTCAAGGTCAAAATTCCGTACAAAAAATGACATCTCACCATCAAAACCGGTGTTTTCGCACTCCCACGGGACCCCAAATATGGGTTTTCGCGCGCCCCTCCCCCCTAAAATTTTCCCGGCAACCGTTTGTTGGAACGTCGAAACGCGCTGGACCCCATTATAATTTTTTACTTTTTTAAAAAGCGTAAATTTCAAGCAAAATTTGTGATAAAAATCACATTTTTCTCAAAACCTCGACATTTCGGAGTTTTACGCAAAAATATTGAAATTAAAACACTTTCGCCCCTGACGGGTCGAAAATGGCCAGTTTTAACCTTTAAATTTTACTTTTTTGGAAGAAAAATAACGATGAATCGAGGTATTTGAGCGGTTTTCAATTTTAACTTTTACTTTTTTTTGGATAAAAAATAAAGTTGAATAACGGTATGTGAGCTTATTTCAATTTTAACTTTTACTTTTTTTTGGATTACGAATCAAGTCGAAAAACGGTACGTGAGCTTATTTCAATTTTAACTTTTACTCTTTTATCGGAGTAAAACGCAAACGTCGAAGTGCGGAAAAGCGCTCTGACTTCAATAAAAAAATTTTACTTTTTTTCAACAAAAGTGGACGTTAAAAATGCCTAAGGTCGATTTTTACTTTTTTTCAAGGTCAAAATTCCGTACAAAAAATGACATCTCACCATCAAAACCGGTGTTTTCGCACTCCCACGGGACCCCAAATATGGTTTTTCGCGCGCCCCTCCCCCCTAAAATTTTCCCGGCAACCGTTTGTTGGAACGTCGAAACGCGCTGGACCCCATTATAATTTTTTACTTTTTTAAAAAGCGTAAATTTCAAGCAAAATTTGTGATAAAAACCACATTTTTCTCAAAACCTCGACATTTCGGAGTTTTACGCAAAAATATTGAAATTAAAACACTTTCGCCCCTGACGGGTCGAAAATGGCCAGTTTTAACCTTTAAATTTTACTTTTTTGGAAGAAAAATAACGATGAATCGAGGTATTTGAGCGGTTTTCAATTTTAACTTTTACTTTTTTTTGGATAAAAAATAAAGTTGAATAACGGTATGTGAGCTTATTTCAATTTTAACTTTTACTTTTTTTTGGATTACGAATCAAGTCGAAAAACGGTACGTGAGCTTATTTCAATTTTAACTTTTACTCTTTTATCGGAGTAAAACGCAAACGTCGAAGTGCGGAAAAGCGCTCTGACTTCAATAAAAAAATTTTACTTTTTTTCAACAAAAGTGGACGTTAAAAATGCCTAAGGTCGATTTTTACTTTTTTTCAAGGTCAAAATTCCGTACAAAAAATGACATCTCACCATCAAAACCGGTGTTTTCGCACTCCCACGGGACCCCAAATATGGTTTTTCGCGCGCCCCTCCCCCCTAAAATTTTCCCGGCAACCGTTTGTTGGAACGTCGAAACGCGCTGGACCCCATTATAATTTTTTACTTTTTTAAAAAGCGTAAATTTCAAGCAAAATTTGTGATAAAAACCACATTTTTCTCAAAACCTCGACATTTCGGAGTTTTACGCAAAAATATTGAAATTAAAACACTTTCGCCCCTGACGGGTCGAAAATGGCCAGTTTTAACCTTTAAATTTTACTTTTTTGGAAGAAAAATAACGATGAATCGAGGTATTTGAGCGGTTTTCAATTTTAACTTTTACTTTTTTTTGGATAAAAAATAAAGTTGAATAACGGTATGTGAGCTTATTTCAATTTTAACTTTTACTTTTTTTTGGATTACGAATCAAGTCGAAAAACGGTACGTGAGCTTATTTCAATTTTAACTTTTACTCTTTTATCGGAGTAAAACGCAAACGTCGAAGTGCGGAAAAGCGCTCTGACTTCAATAAAAAAATTTTACTTTTTTTCAACAAAAGTGGACGTTAAAAATGCCTAAGGTCGATTTTTACTTTTTTTCAAGGTCAAAATTCCGTACAAAAAATGACATCTCACCATCAAAACCGGTGTTTTCGCACTCCCACGGGACCCCAAATATGGTTTTTCGCGCGCCCCTCCCCCCTAAAATTTTCCCGGCAACCGTTTGTTGGAACGTCGAAACGCGCTGGACCCCATTATAATTTTTTACTTTTTTAAAAAGCGTAAATTTCAAGCAAAATTTGTGATAAAAACCACATTTTTCTCAAAACCTCGACATTTCGGAGTTTTACGCAAAAATATTGAAATTAAAACACTTTCGCCCCTGACGGGTCGAAAATGGCCAGTTTTAACCTTTAAATTTTACTTTTTTGGAAGAAAAATAACGATGAATCGAGGTATTTGAGCGGTTTTCAATTTTAACTTTTACTTTTTTTTGGATAAAAAATAAAGTTGAATAACGGTATGTGAGCTTATTTCAATTTTAACTTTTACTTTTTTTTGGATTACGAATCAAGTCGAAAAACGGTACGTGAGCTTATTTCAATTTTAACTTTTACTCTTTTATCGGAGTAAAACGCAAACGTCGAAGTGCGGAAAAGCGCTCTGACTTCAATAAAAAAATTTTACTTTTTTTCAACAAAAGTGGACGTTAAAAATGCCTAAGGTCGATTTTTACTTTTTTTCAAGGTCAAAATTCCGTACAAAAAATGACATCTCACCATCAAAACCGGTGTTTTCGCACTCCCACGGGACCCCAAATATGGTTTTTCGCGCGCCCCTCCCCCCTAAAATTTTCCCGGCAACCGTTTGTTGGAACGTCGAAACGCGCTGGACCCCATTATAATTTTTTACTTTTTTAAAAAGCGTAAATTTCAAGCAAAATTTGTGATAAAAACCACATTTTTCTCAAAACCTCGACATTTCGGAGTTTTACGCAAAAATATTGAAATTAAAACACTTTCGCCCCTGACGGGTCGAAAATGGCCAGTTTTAACCTTTAAATTTTACTTTTTTGGAAGAAAAATAACGATGAATCGAGGTATTTGAGCGGTTTTCAATTTTAACTTTTACTTTTTTTTGGATTAAAAATAAAGTTGAATAACGGTATGTGAGCTTATTTCAATTTTAACTTTTACTTTTTTTTGGATTACGAATCAAGTCGAAAAACGGTACGTGAGCTTATTTCAATTTTAACTTTTACTCTTTTATCGGAGTAAAACGCAAACGTCGAAGTGCGGAAAAGCGCTCTGACTTCAATAAAAAAATTTTACTTTTTTTCAACAAAAGTGGACGTTAAAAATGCCTAAGGTCGATTTTTACTTTTTTTCAAGGTCAAAATTCCGTACAAAAAATGACATCTCACCATCAAAACCGGTGTTTTCGCACTCCCACGGGACCCCAAATATGGGTTTTCGCGCGCCCCTCCCCCCTAAAATTTTCCCGGCAACCGTTTGTTGGAACGTCGAAACGCGCTGGACCCCATTATAATTTTTTACTTTTTTAAAAAGCGTAAATTTCAAGCAAAATTTGTGATAAAAACCACATTTTTCTCAAAACCTCGACATTTCGGAGTTTTACGCAAAAATATTGAAATTAAAACACTTTCGCCCCTGACGGGTCGAAAATGGCCAGTTTTAACCTTTAAATTTTACTTTTTTGGAAGAAAAATAACGATGAATCGAGGTATTTGAGCGGTTTTCAATTTTAACTTTTACTTTTTTTTGGATAAAAAATAAAGTTGAATAACGGTATGTGAGCTTATTTCAATTTTAACTTTTACTTTTTTTTGGATTACGAATCAAGTCGAAAAACGGTACGTGAGCTTATTTCAATTTTAACTTTTACTCTTTTATCGGAGTAAAACGCAAACGTCGAAGTGCGGAAAAGCGCTCTGACTTCAATAAAAAAATTTTACTTTTTTTCAACAAAAGTGGACGTTAAAAATGCCTAAGGTCGATTTTTACTTTTTTTCAAGGTCAAAATTCCGTACAAAAAATGACATCTCACCATCAAAACCGGTGTTTTCGCACTCCCACGGGACCCCAAATATGGGTTTTCGCGCGCCCCTCCCCCCTAAAATTTTCCCGGCAACCGTTTGTTGGAACGTCGAAACGCGCTGGACCCCATTATAATTTTTTACTTTTTTAAAAAGCGTAAATTTCAAGCAAAATTTGTGATAAAAACCACATTTTTCTCAAAACCTCGACATTTCGGAGTTTTACGCAAAAATATTGAAATTAAAACACTTTCGCCCCTGACGGGTCGAAAATGGCCAGTTTTAACCTTTAAATTTTACTTTTTTGGAAGAAAAATAACGATGAATCGAGGTATTTGAGCGGTTTTCAATTTTAACTTTTACTTTTTTTTGGATAAAAAATAAAGTTGAATAACGGTATGTGAGCTTATTTCAATTTTAACTTTTACTTTTTTTTGGATTACGAATCAAGTCGAAAAACGGTACGTGAGCTTATTTCAATTTTAACTTTTACTCTTTTATCGGAGTAAAACGCAAACGTCGAAGTGCGGAAAAGCGCTCTGACTTCAATAAAAAAATTTTACTTTTTTTCAACAAAAGTGGACGTTAAAAATGCCTAAGGTCGATTTTTACTTTTTTTCAAGGTCAAAATTCCGTACAAAAAATGACATCTCACCATCAAAACCGGTGTTTTCGCACTCCCACGGGACCCCAAATATGGTTTTTCGCGCGCCCCTCCCCCCTAAAATTTTCCCGGCAACCGTTTGTTGGAACGTCGAAACGCGCTGGACCCCATTATAATTTTTTACTTTTTTAAAAAGCGTAAATTTCAAGCAAAATTTGTGATAAAAACCACATTTTTCTCAAAACCTCGACATTTCGGAGTTTTACGCAAAAATATTGAAATTAAAACACTTTCGCCCCTGACGGGTCGAAAATGGCCAGTTTTAACCTTTAAATTTTACTTTTTTGGAAGAAAAATAACGATGAATCGAGGTATTTGAGCGGTTTTCAATTTTAACTTTTACTTTTTTTTGGATAAAAAATAAAGTTGAATAACGGTATGTGAGCTTATTTCAATTTTAACTTTTACTTTTTTTTGGATTACGAATCAAGTCGAAAAACGGTACGTGAGCTTATTTCAATTTTAACTTTTACTCTTTTATCGGAGTAAAACGCAAACGTCGAAGTGCGGAAAAGCGCTCTGACTTCAATAAAAAAATTTTACTTTTTTTCAACAAAAGTGGACGTTAAAAATGCCTAAGGTCGATTTTTACTTTTTTTCAAGGTCAAAATTCCGTACAAAAAATGACATCTCACCATCAAAACCGGTGTTTTCGCACTCCCACGGGACCCCAAATATGGTTTTTCGCGCGCCCCTCCCCCCTAAAATTTTCCCGGCAACCGTTTGTTGGAACGTCGAAACGCGCTGGACCCCATTATAATTTTTTACTTTTTTAAAAAGCGTAAATTTCAAGCAAAATTTGTGATAAAAACCACATTTTTCTCAAAACCTCGACATTTCGGAGTTTTACGCAAAAATATTGAAATTAAAACACTTTCGCCCCTGACGGGTCGAAAATGGCCAGTTTTAACCTTTAAATTTTACTTTTTTGGAAGAAAAATAACGATGAATCGAGGTATTTGAGCGGTTTTCAATTTTAACTTTTACTTTTTTTTGGATTAAAAATAAAGTTGAATAACGGTATGTGAGCTTATTTCAATTTTAACTTTTACTTTTTTTTGGATTACGAATCAAGTCGAAAAACGGTACGTGAGCTTATTTCAATTTTAACTTTTACTCTTTTATCGGAGTAAAACGCAAACGTCGAAGTGCGGAAAAGCGCTCTGACTTCAATAAAAAAATTTTACTTTTTTTCAACAAAAGTGGACGTTAAAAATGCCTAAGGTCGATTTTTACTTTTTTTCAAGGTCAAAATTCCGTACAAAAAATGACATCTCACCATCAAAACCGGTGTTTTCGCACTCCCACGGGACCCCAAATATGGGTTTTCGCGCGCCCCTCCCCCCTAAAATTTTCCCGGCAACCGTTTGTTGGAACGTCGAAACGCGCTGGACCCCATTATAATTTTTTACTTTTTTAAAAAGCGTAAATTTCAAGCAAAATTTGTGATAAAAACCACATTTTTCTCAAAACCTCGACATTTCGGAGTTTTACGCAAAAATATTGAAATTAAAACACTTTCGCCCCTGACGGGTCGAAAATGGCCAGTTTTAACCTTTAAATTTTACTTTTTTGGAAGAAAAATAACGATGAATCGAGGTATTTGAGCGGTTTTCAATTTTAACTTTTACTTTTTTTTGGATAAAAAATAAAGTTGAATAACGGTATGTGAGCTTATTTCAATTTTAACTTTTACTTTTTTTTGGATTACGAATCAAGTCGAAAAACGGTACGTGAGCTTATTTCAATTTTAACTTTTACTCTTTTATCGGAGTAAAACGCAAACGTCGAAGTGCGGAAAAGCGCTCTGACTTCAATAAAAAAATTTTACTTTTTTTCAACAAAAGTGGACGTTAAAAATGCCTAAGGTCGATTTTTACTTTTTTTCAAGGTCAAAATTCCGTACAAAAAATGACATCTCACCATCAAAACCGGTGTTTTCGCACTCCCACGGGACCCCAAATATGGGTTTTCGCGCGCCCCTCCCCCCTAAAATTTTCCCGGCAACCGTTTGTTGGAACGTCGAAACGCGCTGGACCCCATTATAATTTTTTACTTTTTTAAAAAGCGTAAATTTCAAGCAAAATTTGTGATAAAAACCACATTTTTCTCAAAACCTCGACATTTCGGAGTTTTACGCAAAAATATTGAAATTAAAACACTTTCGCCCCTGACGGGTCGAAAATGGCCAGTTTTAACCTTTAAATTTTACTTTTTTGGAAGAAAAATAACGATGAATCGAGGTATTTGAGCGGTTTTCAATTTTAACTTTTACTTTTTTTTGGATTAAAAATAAAGTTGAATAACGGTATGTGAGCTTATTTCAATTTTAACTTTTACTTTTTTTTGGATTACGAATCAAGTCGAAAAACGGTACGTGAGCTTATTTCAATTTTAACTTTTACTCTTTTATCGGAGTAAAACGCAAACGTCGAAGTGCGGAAAAGCGCTCTGACTTCAATAAAAAAATTTTACTTTTTTTCAACAAAAGTGGACGTTAAAAATGCCTAAGGTCGATTTTTACTTTTTTTCAAGGTCAAAATTCCGTACAAAAAATGACATCTCACCATCAAAACCGGTGTTTTCGCACTCCCACGGGACCCCAAATATGGGTTTTCGCGCGCCCCTCCCCCCTAAAATTTTCCCGGCAACCGTTTGTTGGAACGTCGAAACGCGCTGGACCCCATTATAATTTTTTACTTTTTTAAAAAGCGTAAATTTCAAGCAAAATTTGTGATAAAAACCACATTTTTCTCAAAACCTCGACATTTCGGAGTTTTACGCAAAAATATTGAAATTAAAACACTTTCGCCCCTGACGGGTCGAAAATGGCCAGTTTTAACCTTTAAATTTTACTTTTTTGGAAGAAAAATAACGATGAATCGAGGTATTTGAGCGGTTTTCAATTTTAACTTTTACTTTTTTTTGGATTAAAAATAAAGTTGAATAACGGTATGTGAGCTTATTTCAATTTTAACTTTTACTTTTTTTTGGATTACGAATCAAGTCGAAAAACGGTACGTGAGCTTATTTCAATTTTAACTTTTACTCTTTTATCGGAGTAAAACGCAAACGTCGAAGTGCGGAAAAGCGCTCTGACTTCAATAAAAAAATTTTACTTTTTTTCAACAAAAGTGGACGTTAAAAATGCCTAAGGTCGATTTTTACTTTTTTTCAAGGTCAAAATTCCGTACAAAAAATGACATCTCACCATCAAAACCGGTGTTTTCGCACTCCCACGGGACCCCAAATATGGGTTTTCGCGCGCCCCTCCCCCCTAAAATTTTCCCGGCAACCGTTTGTTGGAACGTCGAAACGCGCTGGACCCCATTATAATTTTTTACTTTTTTAAAAAGCGTAAATTTCAAGCAAAATTTGTGATAAAAACCACATTTTTCTCAAAACCTCGACATTTCGGAGTTTTACGCAAAAATATTGAAATTAAAACACTTTCGCCCCTGACGGGTCGAAAATGGCCAGTTTTAACCTTTAAATTTTACTTTTTTGGAAGAAAAATAACGATGAATCGAGGTATTTGAGCGGTTTTCAATTTTAACTTTTACTTTTTTTTGGATAAAAAATAAAGTTGAATAACGGTATGTGAGCTTATTTCAATTTTAACTTTTACTTTTTTTTGGATTACGAATCAAGTCGAAAAACGGTACGTGAGCTTATTTCAATTTTAACTTTTACTCTTTTATCGGAGTAAAACGCAAACGTCGAAGTGCGGAAAAGCGCTCTGACTTCAATAAAAAAATTTTACTTTTTTTCAACAAAAGTGGACGTTAAAAATGCCTAAGGTCGATTTTTACTTTTTTTCAAGGTCAAAATTCCGTACAAAAAATGACATCTCACCATCAAAACCGGTGTTTTCGCACTCCCACGGGACCCCAAATATGGGTTTTCGCGCGCCCCTCCCCCCTAAAATTTTCCCGGCAACCGTTTGTTGGAACGTCGAAACGCGCTGGACCCCATTATAATTTTTTACTTTTTTAAAAAGCGTAAATTTCAAGCAAAATTTGTGATAAAAACCACATTTTTCTCAAAACCTCGACATTTCGGAGTTTTACGCAAAAATATTGAAATTAAAACACTTTCGCCCCTGACGGGTCGAAAATGGCCAGTTTTAACCTTTAAATTTTACTTTTTTGGAAGAAAAATAACGATGAATCGAGGTATTTGAGCGGTTTTCAATTTTAACTTTTACTTTTTTTTGGATAAAAAATAAAGTTGAATAACGGTATGTGAGCTTATTTCAATTTTAACTTTTACTTTTTTTTGGATTACGAATCAAGTCGAAAAACGGTACGTGAGCTTATTTCAATTTTAACTTTTACTCTTTTATCGGAGTAAAACGCAAACGTCGAAGTGCGGAAAAGCGCTCTGACTTCAATAAAAAAATTTTACTTTTTTTCAACAAAAGTGGACGTTAAAAATGCCTAAGGTCGATTTTTACTTTTTTTCAAGGTCAAAATTCCGTACAAAAAATGACATCTCACCATCAAAACCGGTGTTTTCGCACTCCCACGGGACCCCAAATATGGTTTTTCGCGCGCCCCTCCCCCCTAAAATTTTCCCGGCAACCGTTTGTTGGAACGTCGAAACGCGCTGGACCCCATTATAATTTTTTACTTTTTTAAAAAGCGTAAATTTCAAGCAAAATTTGTGATAAAAACCACATTTTTCTCAAAACCTCGACATTTCGGAGTTTTACGCAAAAATATTGAAATTAAAACACTTTCGCCCCTGACGGGTCGAAAATGGCCAGTTTTAACCTTTAAATTTTACTTTTTTGGAAGAAAAATAACGATGAATCGAGGTATTTGAGCGGTTTTCAATTTTAACTTTTACTTTTTTTTGGATTAAAAATAAAGTTGAATAACGGTATGTGAGCTTATTTCAATTTTAACTTTTACTTTTTTTTGGATTACGAATCAAGTCGAAAAACGGTACGTGAGCTTATTTCAATTTTAACTTTTACTCTTTTATCGGAGTAAAACGCAAACGTCGAAGTGCGGAAAAGCGCTCTGACTTCAATAAAAAAATTTTACTTTTTTTCAACAAAAGTGGACGTTAAAAATGCCTAAGGTCGATTTTTACTTTTTTTCAAGGTCAAAATTCCGTACAAAAAATGACATCTCACCATCAAAACCGGTGTTTTCGCACTCCCACGGGACCCCAAATATGGGTTTTCGCGCGCCCCTCCCCCCTAAAATTTTCCCGGCAACCGTTTGTTGGAACGTCGAAACGCGCTGGACCCCATTATAATTTTTTACTTTTTTAAAAAGCGTAAATTTCAAGCAAAATTTGTGATAAAAACCACATTTTTCTCAAAACCTCGACATTTCGGAGTTTTACGCAAAAATATTGAAATTAAAACACTTTCGCCCCTGACGGGTCGAAAATGGCCAGTTTTAACCTTTAAATTTTACTTTTTTGGAAGAAAAATAACGATGAATCGAGGTATTTGAGCGGTTTTCAATTTTAACTTTTACTTTTTTTTGGATAAAAAATAAAGTTGAATAACGGTATGTGAGCTTATTTCAATTTTAACTTTTACTTTTTTTTGGATTACGAATCAAGTCGAAAAACGGTACGTGAGCTTATTTCAATTTTAACTTTTACTCTTTTATCGGAGTAAAACGCAAACGTCGAAGTGCGGAAAAGCGCTCTGACTTCAATAAAAAAATTTTACTTTTTTTCAACAAAAGTGGACGTTAAAAATGCCTAAGGTCGATTTTTACTTTTTTTCAAGGTCAAAATTCCGTACAAAAAATGACATCTCACCATCAAAACCGGTGTTTTCGCACTCCCACGGGACCCCAAATATGGGTTTTCGCGCGCCCCTCCCCCCTAAAATTTTCCCGGCAACCGTTTGTTGGAACGTCGAAACGCGCTGGACCCCATTATAATTTTTTACTTTTTTAAAAAGCGTAAATTTCAAGCAAAATTTGTGATAAAAACCACATTTTTCTCAAAACCTCGACATTTCGGAGTTTTACGCAAAAATATTGAAATTAAAACACTTTCGCCCCTGACGGGTCGAAAATGGCCAGTTTTAACCTTTAAATTTTACTTTTTTGGAAGAAAAATAACGATGAATCGAGGTATTTGAGCGGTTTTCAATTTTAACTTTTACTTTTTTTTGGATAAAAAATAAAGTTGAATAACGGTATGTGAGCTTATTTCAATTTTAACTTTTACTTTTTTTTGGATTACGAATCAAGTCGAAAAACGGTACGTGAGCTTATTTCAATTTTAACTTTTACTCTTTTATCGGAGTAAAACGCAAACGTCGAAGTGCGGAAAAGCGCTCTGACTTCAATAAAAAAATTTTACTTTTTTTCAACAAAAGTGGACGTTAAAAATGCCTAAGGTCGATTTTTACTTTTTTTCAAGGTCAAAATTCCGTACAAAAAATGACATCTCACCATCAAAACCGGTGTTTTCGCACTCCCACGGGACCCCAAATATGGTTTTTCGCGCGCCCCTCCCCCCTAAAATTTTCCCGGCAACCGTTTGTTGGAACGTCGAAACGCGCTGGACCCCATTATAATTTTTTACTTTTTTAAAAAGCGTAAATTTCAAGCAAAATTTGTGATAAAAACCACATTTTTCTCAAAACCTCGACATTTCGGAGTTTTACGCAAAAATATTGAAATTAAAACACTTTCGCCCCTGACGGGTCGAAAATGGCCAGTTTTAACCTTTAAATTTTACTTTTTTGGAAGAAAAATAACGATGAATCGAGGTATTTGAGCGGTTTTCAATTTTAACTTTTACTTTTTTTTGGATTAAAAATAAAGTTGAATAACGGTATGTGAGCTTATTTCAATTTTAACTTTTACTTTTTTTTGGATTACGAATCAAGTCGAAAAACGGTACGTGAGCTTATTTCAATTTTAACTTTTACTCTTTTATCGGAGTAAAACGCAAACGTCGAAGTGCGGAAAAGCGCTCTGACTTCAATAAAAAAATTTTACTTTTTTTCAACAAAAGTGGACGTTAAAAATGCCTAAGGTCGATTTTTACTTTTTTTCAAGGTCAAAATTCCGTACAAAAAATGACATCTCACCATCAAAACCGGTGTTTTCGCACTCCCACGGGACCCCAAATATGGGTTTTCGCGCGCCCCTCCCCCCTAAAATTTTCCCGGCAACCGTTTGTTGGAACGTCGAAACGCGCTGGACCCCATTATAATTTTTTACTTTTTTAAAAAGCGTAAATTTCAAGCAAAATTTGTGATAAAAACCACATTTTTCTCAAAACCTCGACATTTCGGAGTTTTACGCAAAAATATTGAAATTAAAACACTTTCGCCCCTGACGGGTCGAAAATGGCCAGTTTTAACCTTTAAATTTTACTTTTTTGGAAGAAAAATAACGATGAATCGAGGTATTTGAGCGGTTTTCAATTTTAACTTTTACTTTTTTTTGGATAAAAAATAAAGTTGAATAACGGTATGTGAGCTTATTTCAATTTTAACTTTTACTTTTTTTTGGATTACGAATCAAGTCGAAAAACGGTACGTGAGCTTATTTCAATTTTAACTTTTACTCTTTTATCGGAGTAAAACGCAAACGTCGAAGTGCGGAAAAGCGCTCTGACTTCAATAAAAAAATTTTACTTTTTTTCAACAAAAGTGGACGTTAAAAATGCCTAAGGTCGATTTTTACTTTTTTTCAAGGTCAAAATTCCGTACAAAAAATGACATCTCACCATCAAAACCGGTGTTTTCGCACTCCCACGGGACCCCAAATATGGTTTTTCGCGCGCCCCTCCCCCCTAAAATTTTCCCGGCAACCGTTTGTTGGAACGTCGAAACGCGCTGGACCCCATTATAATTTTTTACTTTTTTAAAAAGCGTAAATTTCAAGCAAAATTTGTGATAAAAACCACATTTTTCTCAAAACCTCGACATTTCGGAGTTTTACGCAAAAATATTGAAATTAAAACACTTTCGCCCCTGACGGGTCGAAAATGGCCAGTTTTAACCTTTAAATTTTACTTTTTTGAAGAAAAATAACGATGAATCGAGGTATTTGAGCGGTTTTCAATTTTAACTTTTACTTTTTTTTGGATTAAAAATAAAGTTGAATAACGGTATGTGAGCTTATTTCAATTTTAACTTTTACTTTTTTTTGGATTACGAATCAAGTCGAAAAACGGTACGTGAGCTTATTTCAATTTTAACTTTTACTCTTTTATCGGAGTAAAACGCAAACGTCGAAGTGCGGAAAAGCGCTCTGACTTCAATAAAAAAATTTTACTTTTTTTCAACAAAAGTGGACGTTAAAAATGCCTAAGGTCGATTTTTACTTTTTTTCAAGGTCAAAATTCCGTACAAAAAATGACATCTCACCATCAAAACCGGTGTTTTCGCACTCCCACGGGACCCAAATATGGTTTTTCGCGCGCCCCTCCCCCCTAAAATTTTCCCGGCAACCGTTTGTTGGAACGTCGAAACGCGCTGGACCCCATTATAATTTTTTACTTTTTTAAAAAGCGTAAATTTCAAGCAAAATTTGTGATAAAAACCACATTTTTCTCAAAACCTCGACATTTCGGAGTTTTACGCAAAAATATTGAAATTAAAACACTTTCGCCCCTGACGGGTCGAAAATGGCCAGTTTTAACCTTTAAATTTTACTTTTTTGGAAGAAAAATAACGATGAATCGAGGTATTTGAGCGGTTTTCAATTTTAACTTTTACTTTTTTTTGGATTAAAAATAAAGTTGAATAACGGTATGTGAGCTTATTTCAATTTTAACTTTTACTTTTTTTTGGATTACGAATTCAAGTCGAAAAACGGTACGTGAGCTTATTTCAATTTTAACTTTTACTCTTTTATCGGAGTAAAACGCAAACGTCGAAGTGCGGAAAAGCGCTCTGACTTCAATAAAAAAATTTTACTTTTTTTCAACAAAAGTGGACGTTAAAAATGCCTAAGGTCGATTTTTACTTTTTTTCAAGGTCAAAATTCCGTACAAAAAATGACATCTCACCATCAAAACCGGTGTTTTCGCACTCCCACGGGACCCCAAATATGGTTTTTCGCGCGCCCCTCCCCCCTAAAATTTTCCCGGCAACCGTTTGTTGGAACGTCGAAACGCGCTGGACCCCATTATAATTTTTTACTTTTTTAAAAGCGTAAATTTCAAGCAAATTTGTGATAAAAACCACATTTTTCTCAAAACCTCGACATTTCGGAGTTTTACGCAAAATATTGAAATTAAAACACTTTCGCCCCTGACGGGTCGAAAATGGCCAGTTTTAACCTTTAAATTTTACTTTTTTGGAAGAAAAATAACGATGAATCGAGGTATTTGAGCGGTTTTCAATTTTAACTTTTACTTTTTTTTGGATTAAAAATAAAGTTGAATAACGGTATGTGAGCTTATTTCAATTTTAACTTTTACTTTTTTTGGATTACGAATCAAGTCGAAAAACGGTACGTGAGCTTATTTCAATTTTAACTTTTACTCTTTTATCGGAGTAAAACGCAAACGTCGAAGTGCGGAAAAGCGCTCTGACTTCAATAAAAAAATTTTACTTTTTTTCAACAAAAGTGGACGTTAAAAATGCCTAAGGTCGATTTTTACTTTTTTTCAAGGTCAAAATTCCGTACAAAAAATGACATCTCACCATCAAAACCGGTGTTTTCGCACTCCCACGGGACCCCAAATATGGTTTTTCGCGCGCCCCTCCCCCCTAAAATTTTCCCGGCAACCGTTTGTTGGAACGTCGAAACGCGCTGGACCCCATTATAATTTTTTACTTTTTTAAAAAGCGTAAATTTCAAGCAAAATTTGTGATAAAAACCACATTTTTCTCAAAACCTCGACATTTCGGAGTTTTACGCAAAAATATTGAAATTAAAACACTTTCGCCCCTGACGGGTCGAAAATGGCCAGTTTTAACCTTTAAATTTTACTTTTTTGGAAGAAAAATAACGATGAATCGAGGTATTTGAGCGGTTTTCAATTTTAACTTTTACTTTTTTTTGGATTAAAAATAAAGTTGAATAACGGTATGTGAGCTTATTTCAATTTTAACTTTTACTTTTTTTTGGATTACGAATCAAGTCGAAAAACGGTACGTGAGCTTATTTCAATTTTAACTTTTACTCTTTTATCGGAGTAAAACGCAAACGTCGAAGTGCGGAAAAGCGCTCTGACTTCAATAAAAAAATTTTACTTTTTTTCAACAAAAGTGGACGTTAAAAATGCCTAAGGTCGATTTTTACTTTTTTTCAAGGTCAAAATTCCGTACAAAAAATGACATCTCACCATCAAAACCGGTGTTTTCGCACTCCCACGGGACCCCAAATATGGTTTTTCGCGCGCCCCTCCCCCCTAAAATTTTCCCGGCAACCGTTTGTTGGAACGTCGAAACGCGCTGGACCCCATTATAATTTTTTACTTTTTTAAAAAGCGTAAATTTCAAGCAAAATTTGTGATAAAAACCACATTTTTCTCAAAACCTCGACATTTCGGAGTTTTACGCAAAAATATTGAAATTAAAACACTTTCGCCCCTGACGGGTCGAAAATGGCCAGTTTTAACCTTTAAATTTTACTTTTTTGGAAGAAAAATAACGATGAATCGAGGTATTTGAGCGGTTTTCAATTTTAACTTTTACTTTTTTTTGGATTAAAAAATAAAGTTGAATAACGGTATGTGAGCTTATTTCAATTTTAACTTTTACTTTTTTTTGGATTACGAATCAAGTCGAAAAACGGTACGTGAGCTTATTTCAATTTTAACTTTTACTCTTTTATCGGAGTAAAACGCAAACGTCGAAGTGCGGAAAAGCGCTCTGACTTCAATAAAAAAATTTTACTTTTTTTCAACAAAAGTGGACGTTAAAAATGCCTAAGGTCGATTTTTACTTTTTTTCAAGGTCAAAATTCCGTACAAAAAATGACATCTCACCATCAAAACCGGTGTTTTCGCACTCCCACGGGACCCCAAATATGGGTTTTCGCGCGCCCCTCCCCCCTAAAATTTTCCCGGCAACCGTTTGTTGGAACGTCGAAACGCGCTGGACCCCATTATAATTTTTTACTTTTTTAAAAAGCGTAAATTTCAAGCAAAATTTGTGATAAAAACCACATTTTTCTCAAAACCTCGACATTTCGGAGTTTTACGCAAAAATATTGAAATTAAAACACTTTCGCCCCTGACGGGTCGAAAATGGCCAGTTTTAACCTTTAAATTTTACTTTTTTGGAAGAAAAATAACGATGAATCGAGGTATTTGAGCGGTTTTCAATTTTAACTTTTACTTTTTTTTGGATAAAAAATAAAGTTGAATAACGGTATGTGAGCTTATTTCAATTTTAACTTTTACTTTTTTTTGATTACGAATCAAGTCGAAAAACGGTACGTGAGCTTATTTCAATTTTAACTTTTACTCTTTTATCGGAGTAAAACGCAAACGTCGAAGTGCGGAAAAGCGCTCTGACTTCAATAAAAAAATTTTACTTTTTTTCAACAAAAGTGGACGTTAAAAATGCCTAAGGTCGATTTTTACTTTTTTTCAAGGTCAAAATTCCGTACAAAAAATGACATCTCACCATCAAAACCGGTGTTTTCGCACTCCCACGGGACCCCAAATATGGGTTTTCGCGCGCCCCTCCCCCCTAAAATTTTCCCGGCAACCGTTTGTTGGAACGTCGAAACGCGCTGGACCCCATTATAATTTTTTACTTTTTTAAAAAGCGTAAATTTCAAGCAAAATTTGTGATAAAAACCACATTTTTCTCAAAACCTCGACATTTCGGAGTTTTACGCAAAAATATTGAAATTAAAACACTTTCGCCCCTGACGGGTCGAAAATGGCCAGTTTTAACCTTTAAATTTTACTTTTTTGGGAAGAAAAATAACGATGAATCGAGGTATTTGAGCGGTTTTCAATTTTAACTTTTACTTTTTTTTGGATAAAAAATAAAGTTGAATAACGGTATGTGAGCTTATTTCAATTTTAACTTTTACTTTTTTTTGGATTACGAATCAAGTCGAAAAACGGTACGTGAGCTTATTTCAATTTTAACTTTTACTCTTTTATCGGAGTAAAACGCAAACGTCGAAGTGCGGAAAAGCGCTCTGACTTCAATAAAAAAATTTTACTTTTTTTCAACAAAAGTGGACGTTAAAAATGCCTAAGGTCGATTTTTACTTTTTTTCAAGGTCAAAATTCCGTACAAAAAATGACATCTCACCATCAAAACCGGTGTTTTCGCACTCCCACGGGACCCCAAATATGGGTTTTTCGCGCGCCCCTCCCCCCTAAAATTTTCCCGGCAACCGTTTGTTGGAACGTCGAAACGCGCTGGACCCCATTATAATTTTTTACTTTTTAAAAAGCGTAAATTTCAAGCAAAATTTGTGATAAAAACCACATTTTTCTCAAAACCTCGACATTTCGGAGTTTTACGCAAAAATATTGAAATTAAAACACTTTTCGCCCCTGACGGGTCGAAAATGGCCAGTTTTAACCTTTAAATTTTACTTTTTTGGAAGAAAAATAACGATGAATCGAGGTATTTGAGCGGTTTTCAATTTTAACTTTTACTTTTTTTTGGATTAAAAATAAAGTTGAATAACGGTATGTGAGCTTATTTCAATTTTAACTTTTACTTTTTTTTGGATTACGAATCAAGTCGAAAAACGGTACGTGAGCTTATTTCAATTTTAACTTTTACTCTTTTATCGGAGTAAAACGCAAACGTCGAAGTGCGGAAAAGCGCTCTGACTTCAATAAAAAAATTTTACTTTTTTTCAACAAAAGTGGACGTTAAAAATGCCTAAGGTCGATTTTTACTTTTTTTCAAGGTCAAAATTCCGTACAAAAAATGACATCTCACCATCAAAACCGGTGTTTTCGCACTCCCACGGGACCCCAAATATGGGTTTTCGCGCGCCCCTCCCCCCTAAAATTTTCCCGGCAACCGTTTGTTGGAACGTCGAAACGCGCTGGACCCCATTATAATTTTTTACTTTTTTAAAAAGCGTAAATTTCAAGCAAAATTTGTGATAAAAACCACATTTTTCTCAAAACCTCGACATTTCGGAGTTTTACGCAAAAATATTGAAATTAAAACACTTTCGCCCCTGACGGGTCGAAAATGGCCAGTTTTAACCTTTAAATTTTACTTTTTTGGAAGAAAAATAACGATGAATCGAGGTATTTGAGCGGTTTTCAATTTTAACTTTTACTTTTTTTTGGATAAAAAATAAAGTTGAATAACGGTATGTGAGCTTATTTCAATTTTAACTTTTACTTTTTTTTGGATTACGAATCAAGTCGAAAAACGGTACGTGAGCTTATTTCAATTTTAACTTTTACTCTTTTATCGGAGTAAAACGCAAACGTCGAAGTGCGGAAAAGCGCTCTGACTTCAATAAAAAAATTTTACTTTTTTTCAACAAAAGTGGACGTTAAAAATGCCTAAGGTCGATTTTTACTTTTTTTCAAGGTCAAAATTCCGTACAAAAAATGACATCTCACCATCAAAACCGGTGTTTTCGCACTCCCACGGGACCCCAAATATGGTTTTTCGCGCGCCCCTCCCCCTAAAATTTTCCCGGCAACCGTTTGTTGGAACGTCGAAACGCGCTGGACCCCATTATAATTTTTTACTTTTTTAAAAAGCGTAAATTTCAAGCAAAATTTGTGATAAAAACCACATTTTTCTCAAAACCTCGACATTTCGGAGTTTTACGCAAAAATATTGAAATTAAAACACTTTCGCCCCTGACGGGTCGAAAATGGCCAGTTTTAACCTTTAAATTTTACTTTTTTGGAAGAAAAATAACGATGAATCGAGGTATTTGAGCGGTTTTCAATTTTAACTTTTACTTTTTTTTGGATTAAAAATAAAGTTGAATAACGGTATGTGAGCTTATTTCAATTTTAACTTTTACTTTTTTTTGGATTACGAATCAAGTCGAAAAACGGTACGTGAGCTTATTTCAATTTTAACTTTTACTCTTTTATCGGAGTAAAACGCAAACGTCGAAGTGCGGAAAAGCGCTCTGACTTCAATAAAAAAATTTTACTTTTTTTCAACAAAAGTGGACGTTAAAAATGCCTAAGGTCGATTTTTACTTTTTTTCAAGGTCAAAATTCCGTACAAAAAATGACATCTCACCATCAAAACCGGTGTTTTCGCACTCCCACGGGACCCCAAATATGGGTTTTCGCGCGCCCCTCCCCCCTAAAATTTTCCCGGCAACCGTTTGTTGGAACGTCGAAACGCGCTGGACCCCATTATAATTTTTTACTTTTTTAAAAAGCGTAAATTTCAAGCAAAATTTGTGATAAAAACCACATTTTTCTCAAAACCTCGACATTTCGGAGTTTTACGCAAAAATATTGAAATTAAAACACTTTCGCCCCTGACGGGTCGAAAATGGCCAGTTTTAACCTTTAAATTTTACTTTTTTGGAAGAAAAATAACGATGAATCGAGGTATTTGAGCGGTTTTCAATTTTAACTTTTACTTTTTTTTGGATAAAAAATAAAGTTGAATAACGGTATGTGAGCTTATTTCAATTTTAACTTTTACTTTTTTTTGGATTACGAATCAAGTCGAAAAACGGTACGTGAGCTTATTTCAATTTTAACTTTTACTCTTTTATCGGAGTAAAACGCAAACGTCGAAGTGCGGAAAAGCGCTCTGACTTCAATAAAAAAATTTACTTTTTTTCAACAAAAGTGGACGTTAAAAATGCCTAAGGTCGATTTTTACTTTTTTTCAAGGTCAAAATTCCGTACAAAAAATGACATCTCACCATCAAAACCGGTGTTTTCGCACTCCCACGGGACCCCAAATATGGGTTTTCGCGCGCCCCTCCCCCCTAAAATTTTCCCGGCAACCGTTTGTTGGAACGTCGAAACGCGCTGGACCCCATTATAATTTTTTACTTTTTTAAAAAGCGTAAATTTCAAGCAAAATTTGTGATAAAAACCACATTTTTCTCAAAACCTCGACATTTCGGAGTTTTACGCAAAAATATTGAAATTAAAACACTTTCGCCCCTGACGGGTCGAAAATGGCCAGTTTTAACCTTTAAATTTTACTTTTTTGGAAGAAAAATAACGATGAATCGAGGTATTTGAGCGGTTTTCAATTTTAACTTTTACTTTTTTTGGATAAAAAATAAAGTTGAATAACGGTATGTGAGCTTATTTCAATTTTAACTTTTACTTTTTTTTGGATTACGAATCAAGTCGAAAAACGGTACGTGAGCTTATTTCAATTTTAACTTTTACTCTTTTATCGGAGTAAAACGCAAACGTCGAAGTGCGGAAAAGCGCTCTGACTTCAATAAAAAATTTTACTTTTTTTCAACAAAAGTGGACGTTAAAAATGCCTAAGGTCGATTTTTACTTTTTTTCAAGGTCAAAATTCCGTACAAAAAATGACATCTCACCATCAAAACCGGTGTTTTCGCACTCCCACGGGACCCCAAATATGGTTTTTCGCGCGCCCCTCCCCCCTAAAATTTTCCCGGCAACCGTTTGTTGGAACGTCGAAACGCGCTGGACCCCATTATAATTTTTTACTTTTTTAAAAAGCGTAAATTTCAAGCAAAATTTGTGATAAAAAACCACATTTTTCTCAAAACCTCGACATTTCGGAGTTTTACGCAAAAATATTGAAATTAAAACAACTTTCGCCCCTGACGGGTCGAAAATGGCCAGTTTTAACCTTTAAATTTTACTTTTTTGGAAGAAAAATAACGATGAATCGAGGTATTTGAGCGGTTTTCAATTTTAACTTTTACTTTTTTTTGGATAAAAAATAAAGTTGAATAACGGTATGTG
>NW_028139446.1:0-25730 GCF_965202585.1 Thalia democratica
TCTGCATCTTTTGCAACAAAATCTACAAAACCTACAGTTAGTGATACTTAGTTATCCTCAAATACTGACTTTTTTAATTGAAGTAGTGCTAGTAACATGAATTACTGCACTGCCAACTACATCAGTTCGTTGGCTTTATAGCTGGTTGATGAGTACATGATTTAGAGCATTGCTAACATATTAAAGTAACTTTTCATGCTGTATAAAAAATTTGTTTAATGTTATAGTTTATAGTTTTCTCAGTAGATTAAATTTTAAAGCTATTACAATTAGATTAACAAAATTGTTTTTAATTAAGAAAAGTAAGTAAAGTAAAAGGAATTAGTTACAGACTTACAAGGTATACTTGGTATATAATCAAGCTTAATATTAAAATATAAGAGAAAATAAACAACTAAGATATAAGTTTGAAAATTAATTCTGAACTCGGTGTAAAACGTGTTTAAGTATTTACATGAAATCTCCTGTTTTATATAAGCTTGTTTTTAAAAAGCAAGGTTGAAAAATATTTATACTATGTTTAAGTACAAACTTCAAATGAGTACTTTTTTTACTGTATGGTATCAAGTTTCAAATTTTATTTCTTTACTTAAACTGCATTATCCTATGTAGTTTTTTTATTAAGTTACTGATTTAGTATATTTTTTAAATACTGAAAACAAAAGAAAAAATATTTGAATAGATGGTTCTACTACTTTAAACTACAGTTTACACTAAGCCTTTTGTGAATAAAAAAAAGTAACTATTATAAATAGTTTTTGTTTTTTGTTTTAAACTTCTACGATCGTTATATTAGCTTACTTATTTTCAGTAGTATACTAAAACTTTTTTATAAGCCAAAAAGTCTTTGAAGTTTAAGTTATTAAGTTACTCATTGTGTGAAAAAAAATCAGGTAAAAGTTTAGTGATTTTATTTTTGTCAGTAAAAACACCAATTATTTTCAATAACAAAGTGTACAAAGAAAAATAAAATTAAATTAAACTGTACTTTAGTAAACAAAAAAATCTATTTTATAATAGACTTTATTACATTTTTGATATTCATATTATATTAAACTTTAAAAACATTATTCAACCACAAAACTATATTCAGACAATAATATTAACTATACTAGATAACTTATATAATTTAAAAAATAAGTACATAAAGTTTTAAAACATATATTTTCTTTTACTTTTTTTAAGTATAAAAGCTAAGCTTTGGTTAATATTTTGATTGTTAGCCGCTTATAAACGACTTATAAAATTTAGAAAAGCATTTTTTGTGCGAAAAATGTAATTAACATGTAATTTAGCTTATAAATATACTTATAACAAATTTTTCATAGCCCTCTTAATACGATTTACACGTCACTAGGGGCATTAAAACAAATAAAAATAAGTTTAAAACTAATACTAAAATTAGGAATAAAAAATGTTTATAGCCTTTTTACATTTATTTCCAAGTACCACATTTAAGTAGTATTAATTTATTAATTCAAAACATATATATAATTTTTGTTTAGAATACCAACTAATTGTCTTATGTTTGTATGGAATATATTTTAAATAAAGTGAAAAAAAATTCTAATTCTAATATTAACCTAAATCTATTATATATAATACATTAATACTTAACATCAACTTATCTTTTAGCTTGTATTATAATAAATAAAATTGTTAACCATAAGAAGAAAAAAACTTAATTTAGTTTTAAAGTTTTATAAACGACGTTTAAAAATTAAAAACAAATTTTAGTGGTAAACGCGATAATATTTTATTTAGGTTGTTTTTTTATTTACTTGTAAGATTTTTAAAAGGTCACTTAATCTAATGTTCGCGGATTTTTGTAGCAAAAAACATAAGCTTAAAACTAAGCTTTTATATATAAATAAAAATTTTTGAGAGCTTTTATACATTTTTTTTTAATGATATTTAATTTATAATCAATATGCTTTTATAAATTCTGAATAATTATTCTTCAATTTAAACTAATTGTGTTTTGTTTGTAAAAAATATTCTTGAAAATAAAGTAAAAAATCAAAATATAAAGTTCTACATATTGATCTTAAATATTTTTAACAATTTGAATACAAGGTTACTAAACATCAAATTATCTTTTAGCTCGTAGTAAAATATGATCAGATACGAACATATATAAGTAAGTGATTAAAATTTATCAATGGCATTTAATATTATAACTTAAATAGTCAGCAGTTATATAAAGAGAGTCAAATAGAATCAAATCATTAGTTGACTAAATTTTAAATTACATAAATGCTTGCTAAAACTAAAATGTTTATATGATGACTATAACAAGAATACATAGCTTTACTAAAAGAAAAAGATCAACAGCTTTATTTCTTTTTTCTAATTTCTTTTGAGTTTTTTTTTTAATGATGGTTCAAAAAAAGTATAAAAATTATGCCAATTTTCCAAAGAAAAGTTAGAAATTTTTTAAATGTTAAAAAAATATAGTTGTTTTATTATGAACTACAAAAAACACTTTTTAAACGAAAAAAACAGTTGCTTTTTATTATATATATTTAAAATTTATTATAGTCACGTGAATTGTTATAAGATCCAACTTAAATATAGTTATAACTGCTTACTTTAAATCCTACAAAGAATAGTTCAAAATACTGTAATGTAAACGATTTAGTGAGTTGTATATTATTAACGAAAAACGTCTGTTAAATAGATTGAACGAACAAAAGTATATTAAATAATGAAAAAAGTTTAAATTATGTGTAGGAAGAAATATTAACAACTAAGGTGATAAAAATAAATAAACTTATGTTTAAGTAATATTAAAGTTAAAGTTTATACTAACAATGTTTTTCACGTAACACATTAAATCATAATATTTTAAAGAAACTGAAAAAAAATACATTAATAATTTTATTGAGACTAGTTAGTTTTTGAAGAAATCTAGATTGAAATTGAGAAATAAAATAAACAAGTAGAATGGGTTAGAAATGATCAGGTTAGAAGTGATTGGGTTAAAAATGATCGGGTTAGAAACGATCGGGTTAGAAATGATTGGGGTAAATCGGGTTAGAAGTGATCGGGTTAGAAATGATCTTGTTTGAAATAATCGGGTTAGATATAATCGGGTTAGATATAATCGGGTTAGATATAATCGGGTTAGATATAATCGGGTTAGATATGATCGGGTTAGTAGTGATCGAGTTAGAAATGATCGGGTTAGAAGTGATCGAGTTAGAAATGATCGGGTTAGAAGTGATCTGGTTAGAAATGACCGGGTTAGAAGTGATCGGGTTAGAAGTGGTTGGATTAGAAGTGATCGGGTTAGAAGTGATCGGGTTAGAAGTGAACGGCTTAGAAATGATAGCGGGTTAGAAATGATTGGCTCCCGATAATTATTGACCCACACAAAAATTTTCAGCTTCGAGTATGTGAATATTTTAACTATGGTAACAAGCTATGTTATTAATTAATCTACTTTTTATATATAACAACTCACAAGTATATAGAAAAATGTATCTTAAGTGATAGCATGTATTAATGTGTTGTAAACAATATTATGTGAAAAATATAATTTACTCTAACTATATAGACCAATAAAACTATTACACTTTAAAGCTTACATAAGTTGTATAAAAGTTTATCACTGATTTATATCAGTTCAATTTGCAGACAAGTTTGTTGTAATTTATTTTAACTATGTAAAAAAAATCATGTTTAGTTGTAGTTGTCAACACAAATTTTAGACGAATAAAGCTTTATAGAAAACTAATGAGAACAAAAATGTTCAACCTATCTAAAAATGCACAGATTTGCTGTTGTTGGTAAGAAATATAAACTCTACAGAAAAAATTAACTATAAATAAAGTACTAGTATTTTTAATGCAATTTGCTTAAATAGTAATAATTTTATTATCTAAAAATGTATACTTAAGTCAAATTAGATTTCGTAACAATATATATTTGCAACTGCCGACTGCAGAGATAAAGTAAAAATGAATTAGTAACAGTCGTTGCAATTTCATTGTAGAGTTTGTTAAAATTGGAAATAAAGTAACAAGTTATATTGATAATAAAAAAGCTTGTTATTATATCTACTTACCAATATGTATAATATTTACATAAAATGGATCTAAGGTGACAGCATTTTCAAGTTGCACCATAGTTTTGAACAAATTTTAACGGAATAATCATTTGAAAGAATAAATTACTGTTATAAAAAGAGTTGATAACATTCTTGCACTACTATACTGTTGTTTTACAAAATATATACTGGTTTACACCAGTTCAAAATCAGACAACCATGAACTTGAGTATATTAATACTAAAACTAGTTATTTTAATAATTTTATTTTTTAATAAAATTTACGGTTTAAAAAACCCTTACGTCACTTCAAAACATATATGTATGATTTATTTTGTAAAAAAATTATTAGAATTTGTTTCAAATTTAGGAAGATAAAGTTTTACAATTTACTGTTATATCAATTTTCATCAAAATGGATGCTAAACTCACTTTAAATGATAGTAAAAATATTCGAAAATTGGTTTAATTTTCTATTACTTATCTTTTAAAGTTTTAGTTCAAATATATTTAATATAAAATTTATACATAAAAGTTTAACAATAGTTATTAGTTATTACAATATAGTTGTTTGCCTATAATAAAGATTTAGTATAAAAGGTAAAAGTAAAATTTTTATCTATTTAAACAACTAATAATCAAACACTCATTTATTTTATAGTAATTGTTTGAGAACGGGTTACTTTTGCACAAGTGAACAATTTTGCACGGCAACTGTTTTGCACAAGCGTCAGTTTAGCATAGAATAAATTTTTACACGGCGTCACTATTGCACGGAAATCTTTCTTGCACGAGAGTAAAACATATATATAAGATAAAAAGAAAAAAAAAACGAAATAAAAGTTAAAAAGATTTGTTAATAAAGAAAAAATAAAAAAGTTACATACCATGATTAAGGGTTAGTGGTAACAGTTACAGTACAACTAAAAAAATATAAAACAAATAACTACAAAAACAAAATAAATAACTAAGAATAATAAAATTAAACTAATAAAAACAGAAAAGACGAAAAAATTTTCACCGATTGAAGGTAAAGGTTAGGGGTAACAGTAATAGAAACAATATTAATATATAGCTAATAAAATATTATAATAATGAAATGCACAAAAAAATTAAAAAATTTATACAAAATAAATTATAAAAAAAGCGTCCAATGGTAAGGGTTAGGGGTGATAGTAGTAGCAAACAAAATTTAGTTTAACTCAACAAAAAAAAAGTCTGAGCAAAACTGTCCCCTCGTGCTAAAGTGACTCTCGACCAAAAAATTTGTCGTGCAAAAGTGACACCTACCCATTAATTTTATATGTGTTTAGTATTAAAAGATAAGTATATTGTATAACACTCATAATGTAATGTAATTTATTAATAAAACACTTTATTTGTTTGATGAGAGTTATGAAACACTTATAAAAAGTAGAGAAACTTTATAAAGATCTTTAACTAAGTCCAGCCAAAACTTAGGGGTTTAATACTTTCGTTAGTTGTTTTTTTCTAACCAATATACCATGAAAAAAATTAAAGAGACTTTATTTTTTTTTAGAACATATGACCGACGTATGTTACGTAAAGTTTATCTTAACAACAGAATTCATTATTTTGACAAATTTGCTTTAATTTTCAACTAGTTTTAATTTAAACTTAACTTTTTACTTTTATTTATGTCACTGCAATTTTTACATGTCTAATTTTTAATAATTTTTTTTTTCTTCAAAAGATTTGTATATAAGTAAACCACAACATGCTTCTTTTTCTACAAAAATGATATAATAATACGAGAGCTTTTATCAATGCTTTGTATATATTTTAAATAAAAACAAAATCTTAACTTAACATAAAATACTAAAAATTTCTTACAAATAATAAACGTTAAGTTAAATACAAGAAAGGAGTTTCCATCACTTATCAATAAAATACTTTTGCACTCAGTTAGAGGGTCTAACGAAAAACGTAATTTCAGAATAACAGAATTGATTACAGATTACACTAGGATATTTAATTAAGTATTTTAATACACTTTTCTTGGCTTATAAGAAAATAACTGTAAGTTTTTTTCTCAAGCCCTGTAAAATACTTTGAACACAGCTTAAACGTGCGTGCATAAGAAGTACAAGACTAAATTCATTTCGAACACAATTATTTTGTCTAAAAAGTCCGTACTCAAAGAATAAATTAATTTATAAAATCATTTGGGACGATTTTTTTCACTTCTGAAATTGGGCGATTTAGTAAATGATTTTAGTAAATCCTGGTGTAAATCAACAAAGTAAAGTTAACTTTGTTCTTAAAACTGAGTTTAAGCTAAAAATTAAAGAGGATTTACATTGGTATTATATTTAACATTTACTATTTTCAAAGTTTTAAGCTAATAAATATTAACATGTTTGTAATACTAGCAATAAGTATTTTATACCATACAATTCAGAAGGTTTTAGTTTTTCATAAAACATAAAATCTTAATTCCTTTAAAAATGTTATAGCTGTAGAAACAATATTTCATATAAAGAAAATTTATACCTTTAAAAATAAATAGTAATTTAAAAACAATAATTAAATTGTTGACTTTACCATAAAAAAATCAGTATCATAAATAAAAAAAACTTTTGTATGTATGTTATTATAAATATTTTTTATTTTACATTTAGAAGTATTTAAAGAAATATACTATTATGTTAAATTTATTCAAACACGAATTTTATAGCTGAAGTTGTTTGAATATAAATTAATTTGTTTTAAAAATATTAAGTGTAAATAACTTAAATCGACAGACAACTTTTTTCAGGTATATTATTTGGTTCTGAACTACACTTAAAATTATAACTAGTTAAAAGCAACATTTGTTTAGGCCCATTTATAAAAAAAATTAAAAAAAGATATTGAAAATAGTTTATGCGAACTTAAAAACTGTTACATTATATGAAACTTATCAAATTTCATGTTTATTTACGCTCAAGTTTCAATTACAGTTGAAAAATTAACTATAAACTAGATGTTTGTTTTCAAATGAGTATAATGTTTTTTGTATAACTACTATATAAAATAATGTTAAGTAATAGAGATATTATGAAAGTATCATGGTACACTTGACTTGTTAAGACAACAAAAACTTTTAGTTTTGATAAATGAACTATAAACTTATTGGCTTATTTGAAAAGTATTATATAAAATAAACACATGTTTCATTACCTTTTTAGCTTTAATAGAAAAAGTAATAGGAAGTTTTTAGGTTTTATAGCATATAAAAGAAAATTTTGCAAAATATATATAAAATAACCTAGTATGCAAAAAACACAAATGTAATTAAATGAGTTAAAACTTTTATGATTTAAGTTGTAAAAGTTATTTTGGAAGTTTTTTTAAATTAGTAAAATTTTAAATAAATGTTTTTAGTTTAGCGTATTTAATTTTACTTATATACCGATTAACTACATTTAGTTAACATTATAGTAGTAATGTGTTTAAAATACTTTCTGATTTTATTTTGTTGACTATTTTTATTATTTTTAAACTACTTTAAATTCAAGATTTAGAGCAGTTGAAGTTGTAACTACGTTAAATTATTGTATTCATGTAAGTTAAATAAATGTTATACGGTTATGTTTATTCTACGACAAAAAAAGGTCTCAATATCTAGGTCTAAGAACTTAATGTTAGACAAAATCTGTTGGTCATCGAGTCACGAACCAAAAAATGCAGTTTAACGTTTTGTTCAAAACTACTAAGTCAATTTGTTACACTAAGTTATACAATATGTTTTTTTTTTTGTTGCAGTGTTTTTTATAGTTTATTAAAATTCTCTTCTAATTTTATTAAATTTTTTTGTAAGTTTTAAATATACTTTTATTTTGTTCTAGAAGTAGAAGAGCAAAGTTTTTAACTTTTGTTTGTTTCTTTAACTAAATAGTAGTAAATGAGATTCTTACAAAAACTTAGTCATTTAGCAAAAATGATTTTTTAATCGGTTGTAGGTTCATTCAAGTACATAACAAATTTTTAGTTCAACTCAATATATATTAAGTAATCAAGACTTTAGATTTATTTGCAAATAGATAGTTGTTTTTAAATTTTTAGAAACTGATTTTAGAAGTGAAATATTTTTATTTTCTTTTAATATTCTCAAATTTCATTGAATTTATGCATAACAAGCTTAATTAAGAGTTTATTTTCATATATGGTTGATTAATTATCTATAAATTTCTTGCTTGATTTCATTCACTACAGTACTCTTTGTATTAGTACAAAATAAAAGATAATCATATTTATTACTAGAGTAAGTGTTTTGTTCCAATTAAGCTTGTTAAAACAAAATAAAAACATTTATGATTGATAGTCAAACAGTTAACTGACTGTTTATCTTTTATGTAATATTATACACCTTTTATAACAACTTTGAAAAAGAAATCTTTTAAAGAATAGAGAAAGTTTTTTTCTACACTTAACTTTACTAGAGGCAATAAAAAACATTTTTAGTAGAAACTGAATATTAGTCAATTTTTCTTGTGATCATGGACAGTCAAGTAGTAAATAAAATAGAAACATCTTTTGCAATTCTTTAAAAGTTAGTTTTGTATGAAATATTGTAAAAGAATCATTATGCAAGTTGTTGAGCATATATAGCATATCCAAATTATATTAAACATATTTATCTACAATAAAAAAATAAATGTACAGAAATGTGAGATAATAAATATTTGCTGACTGGTGTGAGCTAAGCTAAATGTTGTGAAATTTATTTGATAGTGTTAATGAAGATGTTCGTACCTAAAGTATGCTTGAAAAATTTGTTTAAAATTTTTGGTAGTTGATAAAAGTCAAGTTAGTTTAGCCTAATATATTTAAACTAAAATGAATAAAATTTTTGAAAAAAAATCTTAGTTAGTTTACCCTTATAAATTCTAAAATAAATAAAATTTTTGAAAAAAAAATTAGTTAGTTTAGTCATATAAGTTCTTAAATAAATAAAATAAAATAAAAACTTTTTTTTGTCATCTTAATTCATTTTGATTAATTTTTTTATTCAATTATTAATAGTGTTAACCAAGATGCTCGTACTAGAGTATGTTTAATATATGTTTATTCAAGGTTTTTCGTATTTGATAAATTATATTTAGTTTAGTATGTTAGACTTGAACAATTATATCTAATTATTAGTAAATAAACTTAATTCAAATATAAATTGTTATAGCCCTTTTAATTTATTTTTATTAATCTTTTATTCAAGTCTATACAACTACTAAAACTATCGCTTTTCAAGGTATTGTTTTTTTATTTTACTTTTATCTAATATTAATTTCAAATCAATATATTCATTTAATCTAAAACAGTTTTTTGCGGCAGTAATTTTGTAGTAAATAAATTAAAAAAATTCTTTGTAAGGAATTTTTAATAGAGTTTCGTTGGAAAATATATAGGTAACTTTTTTTTTTCTGAAAATAAGTGACTTAATTTTATAAACAGCTTAGTGTTGATAATCAAAAAGCAGTATTTATTAACTTTTTATTAAGGAGTAAATTTACAATGCCTTTAAAGACAATATAAAAACTTTAATTTGATAACGAAAATACATTAATTGAATTACTTAACTTTTCACTTTTTCAAGATAAATTGAAGTATAGCAAGGTTTAGAAAATAATAAAATGTTGTTATTGTTGAAACATCAAATTTACAAACATTTATCATAGGAAAAATTAAAAAAATAATAGCTGAAAAAATGTGCAGGAATCTTTTTTAGAGACCCTGTTTTTAACTTTTAGTTTTAAAAGTCCCGGTGTTTAGACTTTAGAATAAATAAAATTTTAATGCAGAATAAAAATGTTATCTATTTTTATAACATAAGAGCGATCATAACAATCATTTATTAGTTACTTAAACTTATTATTTATTATTTTATTATTAGTTTATTATTAACTTAAACTGTAAACTTAACTTATTACAGTTACACTTTAAAAAAATTAGCATTATTCTATGTAACAACATCAAATCATTTACGGTTGATTATGAAATGTAAACTACTTTATTTTAATCAAGTTATAAAACACCTGTCATAAGTACTCAACAAAGGAATAGTTCATATTACAATATTTAATAAGTTTACGCTTAGTGAAAAAATGTAAACTACTTGTTTATAATGAGTTATGGTGCATAAGTAGTATATAATGAAATAGTTTTTGTTACATCATTCAATGTTTAACTTACATTAGAGCTTAATTATGAGACAATGAATTTTTCTAGACAATATAAACTTATAAAGGCCACTTAAACACAATAGAAGTACTTTTGTAAAGTTAACTACAATGGTGCCTATTTATTTAAAACAAATATTGAATATGTATGTTTAAGAGTGTTTCAATACTTTTAGTTGTATGTTCTACGTTTGAAATGGCGTGTTTAGTTCAAATAGTTTTGCATATTTTAACAACCACCTGGGAATTTTATTTAAAATTTTTACAAATATCTTTTTCATTTAAGTTTTTTTCTTTAAACAGTTATTTAAGTTTATACAACATGTATTTTGCAATCTTGCTTTTAAATTTCTATAAAAAAGACTATAATTAAATTTCTCTACACTAATTAAAAACGTTTTATACAAAATTCTGAAAAGTTTTGTACGTTAATAAACCTATATTTTAATTTATTATTTCTCCTAAGCGCATATTTAAATATTATGCTTGATTAATAGCCTCAAAAAGCTTATAAATCTGTAAATTTTTTTCACTTGGTTGACTTTTCTCAAGTATAATTCATTCTTAGTAAACAAGTTTTAATAACTTTGAATTTTTATCTCCTTAAAATTATAAATTATACAATTAATACTCGTTTCAGCATTAATATAAATTACTTTAACTTATTTGCAAATGCTCTTAACCATGGCTTCAACTAACTCTGAAAATAGCCCTTCAAATTGATTCGGTTGACAGATCGGTCGATGCAGAGACTGATGAGACTAATACTACTTTAGTTGACAAATCAGTTACTAAAGATAACAAGGTTTCACTCGGTTCAGTTTTGCTGATACAGACCAAAACTCTCTACAACCTGAAGAAGAGCCTCCAAGTAAAAGATGCATTTGTCTCAGCAAAATGCTGACAAAAAACAAAATAAATTATCCTACCACTGCTGCAGACTTAACTTTTGAAGAAAAAGGATCTAACTTGATAGCTAAAGAAGATACTGACAAAACTGCTGTCACATCTGAAGAAAACGTTGCTGAAATAAATCAATTAGAGACAATTAGTGAAGCTGAGGTGAAAACTCCAAAAACGGCTTTGATCAGCCAATCATCAACCAGAAAGTCAGCAAAGAGGAAGAAGAAAATTGACAGGATTCACTTTGATACGTAAGAAAGCAGTTAATTTTTGAAGAAGCGAGCACGGAAGTTACTGACAAGGAAGCTCCCAAAGCTCCTGAAAAGCGCCAAGATGCTCAACCTTGTAATCAACCTTATAGTAGGAAAAGGAAGCATGAGAGAAATGTTGACTCAACTGAAGTTGATCTGAAGCTTGGAGATGAGGAGGATTAGAAATCAGTTGTTTTGTACAAGTATGACTTAATGTTGAAGTTTATACAATTTCTAAAGCTCAAACTACCTTTTGTATTTTATTTCTAAACAGTTCTTAGCTTAAATAATTTTAGTTAAATTGGTTTTTTTAATTATGAATATTTAAACCTTCAACAGTTTCTACAACCTACTTTAGTTTTCTTAAATTTCAAATTTATCTAAGAGTTAAAAATTATAAAAGCTTTTCAAACTTATTGTCTTTGTACAGTTGGATCTAGATAAAATAAATTATACATGTTTTTTTTAATAATTGTACCGCATAATAAAGTAAGTAACAAAGTTATAATTTATATGCACAATTGGTTTGAATTTTACATTATTTTTATAATTTCTTAATCTGGACCTAATAGTACTATATATTTGTTTAAATTGAACTAAAATAAAAAACTTAAGTAATAAATTGATTTATTTTATAATTATTGAAGTCAAGAAAAATAACTCGTTTTTGATAGGTATATGTTATGTTTTTTTTCTAAATTATACTTTAGAAAAGCACTATTAAAACGCGAGCGATTTATTTAAAATTATAAACTATATAAATAATAAAAATTGAATAATGACAATGCGGCATCGTTTAAAAATAACATGTAGCGTCCTTTTTAAACTGTTTAGAATTTTATATAAGACTTTTCATCTGTAATAATATAATTAAGAGGTGCAAATCTACATAAACTTATTCAAATTATAATGTTTTGAAAACTTACAATGGAGTTTTCCACAGCAAAATGGTATAAAATATTATATGTACTTATCACAACTCATGTACTTATCTACTAGTTTTGTATTCGAAATATATAATATTACTACGGTTTAGTTAGGTTGATATTTTCAGAAAAACAAACTAGATCTTAGTAAACTAGAACCCCTTGACAGGCAACTTTTACGGTTAGTGAGCAGTATAGTAATAAAACTTGAACGGACTGAAGTTTTAAATGAATTCTTAACAGGTAATGTAATTTCTAAATTTTTACTAAAAAAAGACTCTTTAAAAGTAAAATTTAGATGATCAAACAATATCACTAATTTATAATAAACTTAAGTTAAAAAGCACATTTGAAATTTTGTTTTCTATAACCTCAACTTCAATTGGTTTTAACGAGTTACTTTAGTTAATATTCAAATAGACAAAAATATTTTTTAGATAGATATTTTTCAAATAGACAAAAATAAACATTCGCAGACCAAAGGTTTTTGAAAGGTCAAGGGACCATAGGTCGCCCAACCCGGGTCTATTTTTGCTAAAAACCTTTAACAGCAACAGTAGGCTTAGGAGCACGATTTATCTGTATTTAAAATAATACCCTAATTTCTAGAAACAAGTTTAAATAACATGGCTAGTGAATATATGTGTAAACAAACTTTAAATTAAGTAAACTTGTAAAATAAATAAAAATCAGTTACACTGACCGAAAAAAAAAACAATCAAAAATATAAATAACATAATAAACAAATATTCAGGTATGTGCTCTTACTTTTGACGTGCTAAAATTTCAGAAAGTGAAAGATTTTTTTTCACTTACATTAAGTTAATCTTATAGTCTACGGGTCGGCAGCCTTTTTCTACTCGCGAGCCAATTTACTCTGAAAACGTTGCTCGCGGGCCACAGTTATCTAAATGTAGTTACAGTAATTACTAGAAGAATACTAATTTAAATTATAAGCATAAAAGAATTAGCAGTTAAACGACACTTTTAATAAGTAATCATTAAAATAAAAGTCTAGTTGTAAATTTTTTATTGAAAAACCTTATATCCTTTTGTGTTTTCAAAAGTATACTTTTAGCTGAAAAGTACCTCGCCGGCTAAATATTTTTGCTTTAAGGGCCGTATTTGGCCCACAGGCTGCAGTTTGCCGACCGCTGTTATAGTCTATAATACTTAATAGAGTATAGAACTGGACTTTCCATAGTGGGCCATATGACCCTTTTAAGGTTGTAAAGGAGCCGAAAGGGGGAAGGTGAGTAGTAAAATGTCATTGGGTGGCAATGAGGCCATAATTTAAAACTTAAATTAGATATTCTGATGTTGGAGATTAAGAGCACAAAAAACAAGCCCTTTAAAGTTTTTAAGAATATTTGTTTAACAAATTTGTCAGATAGGGTCATAGTTTTATTAATTTCTTCAAAAGGGTCTTATAAAAAAAGATTAAAAAATCCAGGTGAAGACAAATCTAATAACAACATACATAATAAATTGTGTGTCATTTCCTTAAAATTTATTTGAAAAAGAAGTACATATAAGCTTTATATTTAGTATTGATAATATTTGAAACTACTTATATGTTTACTATTTGCTTTATTTAATCAACATCTAATGGTTTTTTATACTTTTACTTAACTAACACGAAACTAACAGAAACATACAAACTCAAAACATTAAATAAAATTTACTAAATAGTAATCAATGTCTACTAAATATAATTTAATACAATTAAAAATCAAAATTATCTTTCTGTATACAAACAAGCAACACTCAACTATAAATACTAAACATAACTTACATATTGTTTTAAAAACACTTCAATTACAATTCTTACAGATAAATCCTAATTTATCTTCTTATAAAAAATTCCCTAACAGGTTTACAAAACTTTATTGCACAATATCTGCAAACAGTTTGAAAAGTTTAAGTAGTGTTTAATTCGTTAAAATGATTTAGTCTTTTTAGTAAAACCTACGAGTAAAACAAGGCCTGCTAAGACCTTTTTATTTTGTAGACCTATTACTTATAGAAGACTGCCAAAACTTAAGTTAAAATAGAAATTAGTTATTGACTCCAACAACAAGCTATTAACAAAGTTATAGTAAATTTTTTAAGTAGAAAATAGACTTTTACTTCTTTTGAATTTCTGCGAATCTTTTTTGACTATCAATTTAACCTCGTATTGAGTTGGCATACAACGCCTAGTATTTTAGAGAACTTAGTATAAAAAAACCTGCTTAAAACAAACAATTCTCAACTTTTAAAAGAAAAATACAAAAACTAGTGCAGCTTTTAATTAAGATTCAATCTAGTTTAGTATAAAAGTTAAAGTTTTTCGTTAAACATTTTGTAAGCTGTTATATGCCAGTTTTGCCGGTAGAAAATATTCTGACACTAAAACTGTTTCAATTTATTTTTATAAAAACGCGTGTAATGTTAGGCTAATTCGAAAAAGTACAAAATAGTTAATTATTTCTAAGAACGCTAAAATTAAGAGATATTACGTAACAATAGATAAGTTTTGTTGTTTTTTGAAGACACTTTTTTATATGGCAGAGTTGAATGATAGGACTTGAGTTGACATTATATGTATTCAAAGTAACATGTTAAGGCTTCAGAGAACTGCTATCTTGTAAATACTGTTTATCTCTCTTTATTATCTTTAAGGATGTATGCAAGCGCGACCTAAAAAGCTTGAACATTGGAACTGATGATTGGGAGATGCTTGCAAATGACCGTGCCAAATGGAGATCAACTATACACAAAAGACTGCAAGAAAGAGAAAAGGAATATTTTAGAAAAACGAAGAAGAAGATGAAGAAATAAGAAGCAGAATGAATTTAATTGTTGTTTTTGTGTGTTTGTGTTTTGTTTATTGCATCACTGTGTATGTGTTTTTTTTTTTTTAAACATGTGATTTTTTTTTTCTCTGTGCACAACAAGCATAGCCGATCTCGGCTGATAGCGGGCCTTATTATTATTATGTTTAATTGCAGTTTACATTTCTAATTTTTTTAATAATCAAATTTAGTAAAAATTAGTTGTTTATAGTATACTAGTGATTTATTTAGTATATTAGTGGTAGTTTAAGTTGTCTGTATTTATAAATAATAATTTAGAATTATTAGCTCATGTTAAATGTTCATATTATTATTAGTATTTGGTATTGATTCCATATATTTATATTCCCTTTGTTGATATGCATGTTTGATATTCCTATATTGCCTAGTATTGTAAGTAACAGTATTTTAAGATGATCTGAAGTTACTCAGAGGGAGTATCTGTTCCGTCGTGGCTGCCAGGCCCTGCGAGCGGACATGGTGACCCGTACCAAACACTTGGCAACAATGTCATTGTGGAACACAACAACCAATTAGCAACTGACCACCAAATAGCTACAAGAGAAACTTCTTCAGCAATAGAGCAGGGATGGGATCTCGAGAGAACAAAACAGGGGAGCAAACAGCTTGAAAGATTAGTAAATGAAAAGGCATTTGAGATTGAGATGGCAAAGCAGGAGCAGAAGCGACTAGAAAAACTTATCTTAGAAAGAGATGAGACGAGGCGTGAGCAGGAACGGATTGAACGTCAAAACCAAGATGTTGAGTTGATGCGTGAGCTCATGGAAGCCAGGCGAGAGGCACTTGAATCTCAACTACGACTTGCTAGATTGGATCTGGAGGTGAAGAACAGGGTTGGCAGAATGAAAGCTACACTCCCAGCAGTGAGAGGAAGAGTGATTGGGGGCTAGCCCTCTCACACTAAAGCTGTTCACTCAATAATTAAGACCAACCCAGACAGCTAAACCCAAACGCCAGTTGCCACATCAAAAAACCAACCCTACCCACCCAAACAATCATATCAAAAACATTATTGCCAGTTAAAAAATCAGATTTTTTCAATGTACAAGATGAGAAATCAGTTAAACCCAGAAGTTGGACTAAGAAAAATGACATTGTTAGGGCAGAGAAGCTGCCAAAGGAAACAGTGTCCAATAGTTGTACAAAGAGGAACCACAGTGACATCCAGAGGGCAAAGGTCTTGCCAAGGAATGTTAAACCTGGAAGTGCAATTAAGGAAAATGACATTGTTAGGGCAGAGGAGCTGCGAAAGGAAACAGTGTCCAATATTTGTAAAAAGAGGATCCACAGTGACATCCAAAGGGCAAAAATTTCACCAGGAAAAGAGACTTCAGCGTTGTGCACCAAAAAATAGGCAGTAAAGTGAAGGATAAGGAGTATTCACCTATAGCAAAAGTTATTAGTAAACCTGATCTTGAAATTATGGTTAAAAAGCAAAATGTGAAAAAGTATTTAAGTTTGTTTACCTTTCACATATGGCAATACATAATTAAAGATGTGTCTGATGAAAATTGAGTTTCATTCTCCATTTTTCACAAATGGCGGCACAAATAATCTACACTGATTAAATATTAGGAAGGTGGTACTTTAATTTTTGTAACTAGTAATTTCTTTATTCAGTTCTTATTATAGTTAACTAAACTTTAAAGTGCAGTAATAGTATTATATTATATTGCTAGCAAGCTAAAAATGTTTATAATATTATTGTATAGTACTACTAATAACAAGTAATTTTTCTTTGCTAACTATGAGTTGCTTGTTTATTGTGTGTTTTTAAATTCTCTTATTTTCCTACAATTTTTTCTTTTATTTCTTTGTTGACAGCATAAAAAGACAATTAGTATTTTGTAGATGAATAGTAGTTTGTTTAACCCCCTATTTCCTTCAGAGTGTTGTCTGAAATAGATGAATAGATATTCTTTTGTGTAGGTTTTTATTCTCTGCATTAGGCTTTGGCCTGCTGGTATATATACTTTTTCTGTTGTTTTTTTTTTTGATTTAATGGGTATGTTTTTCTGTTTTAGTTTTTTTTTTTTAACAGTTTACCCAATAGCAGTTCATCAACCGGTTAAAAGTTGTCACAGATAGCCACTGCAAGATGACAGTAGCTGTTGCATCTCATCAAGAGTTCAACAGTAGGAGGGAGCAGCGTGTTGTCACAGATAGCCACTGCAAGATGACAGTAGCAGTTGCATCTCATCAAGAGTTCAACAGTAGGAGGGAGCAGCGTGTTGTCACAGATAGCCACTGCAAGATGTCAGTAGCTGTTGCATCTCATCAAGAGTTCAACAGTAGGAGGGAGCAGCGTGTTGTCACAGATAGCCACTGCAAGATGACAGTAGCAGTTGCATCTCATCAAGAGTTCAACAGTAGGAGGGAGCAGCGTGTTGTCACAGATAGCCACTGCAAGATGACAGTAGCAGTTGTATCTCATCAACTGTCAGGAACAGTCCACTGCAAAACGATGGCAGCAGTCCAATACTCAAAACTGTCAGCACAACCGGAGACAACCAAGCTAAGACCGTGGAGATGGCCTGTGGAGGAGCAACGATGTTAGAGCCAGCAGCGGGTTACTGATCTGAGAAGGAGAGTCAGTGAAATGGCGTTTTAGAAATCCTAATTGGCTGCAGGATTTGGTGACATTTTGCAAGTTTAACACTGTAAATTAATTATATTACTATTTTTTTTTGCTGAAAGTTCTTTTTTTATCAAAATGTATAAAACTAAATTTCTATGCTTTAATTTCTTTATTTTGAGTTTACAACTAACATGTTTTGGGTACATAAAAATGGTAAATAACAATTCATTTAATTTTTCTTTGTAAAGTAGTATTATTTTATTTTTAAATTCAAATTCACTGTTTCAATAGAGATTTCACTGTTAATGAAGATTATCTTAAAACTTACTTTTATCATAGTTTAGTTGTTTAATTGCATTTAGTACATAAATTTTTTAATATTTTAAGTTTTTATTTTTGTAATTAGTGTTAAAATTTACTCCATTTTTTTAGGTACATAACAGCAATGTATTCCGTAATACCAATGTATTTGTTCACTTTGCAATTAAATTGATTGACTGCACCACATATTTTTGTTGTGGGATTAAAATTGTTATAAATTTATTATTTCAAATGTAAATTCTAATTTTTATGCTTTCATTTTTTTAGTGTTAAAATGTTACTTCAATTTTTGGTACTTGAAAGCAGTGTATTTATTTTTATTACTTTTGCAATTTAATTGATTGAACACATTTCATGGTTTTTTTGCAGTTTTTTTTTTGGTGCTAGTGATCATATTTTTATTTTTTTGTTTGAAGTGTTTGCGGTATAGAGAGTTCAAAATTTTATGTTGCTTTAGAGTTTTTTTTAACTTTAAAGGGTGTACCAGACTAACACACATTTTAAAGTTTTGTTTTCTAATTAATTTAAACCTTCTGGTTGATCCTGAAATGTTTTAGAAAATCCTAACAGTAATTCTAAAATGGACTTTTAAGAAAAGATAGTGTAATGTTAGGCTTATTCGAAAAAGTACAAAATAGTTATTTATTTTTAAGAACGCTAAAATTAAAAGATATTACGTAACAATAGATAAGTTTTGTTATTTTTTGAAGACAATTTTTTATATGGCAGAGTTGAATGATAGGACTTGAGTTGACATTATATGTATTCAAAGTAACATGTTAAGGCTTCAGAGAACTTCTATCTTGTAAATACTGTTTATTTCTCTTTATTATCTTTAATTGCAAGTTCACATTTCTAATTTGTTTAATAATAAAATTTAGTAAAAATTAATTGTTTATAATATATTAGTGATTTATTTAGTTTATTAGTGGTAGTTTAAGTTATCTGTATTTATATATAATAATTTAAAATTATTAGATCCTGTTAAATGTTCATATTATTATTAGTATTTGTTATTGATTCCGTATATTTATATTCCCTATGTTGATATGCATATTTGATATTCTGATATTGCCTAAGATTGTAAGTAACAGTATTTTAAGATGATCTGAAGTTACTCAGAGGGAGTATCTGTTCCGTCGTGGCTGCCAGGCCCTACGAGCGGACACGCGCTTTAAATTATTTAATATTTACTTCACTACAAGCTTTAGATGTATGTAATCTTTTAAAGTCTTGATTTTTGCGCAATAATTTGCAAGAACCAACTGTTGATTCACTAAGTTCAAGATTCAAGTCAATAAATTTCAACAAAATAAGTTCAGAAATAGTAGTCTAAAGACAAGTTTTAACAGTACAGTAGAAATTTTTATTTTATTACAAGAAGTTTAGATAAAATTTCTAAAACAAAAACTTTAGTTTAGTTTTTACAATTAAAATAAGGTTTTTTTTTACTTGGTCTTGGTAATAAAAAACTTGGTGTCAAAGTTTTGGAAACATCTTTTTAAGTCTTGACTACTTAAAGTCTGTAGTTTTACATTGTTGAAATATATGATAATAATCAGTTCTTTTCCTCAAAATACTTAAGCTCAATTACTTTATATTATGAAATTCGTTATGAACAAGGTATCGTAAAATGATTATTTATTTTTTCAAAACTAGACGCAAAAAATTTCGACTACCAAATCGCAATGTATGACACATATGTTTCAAAATTCTACAATACAATCGTGAGCCTGGCTAGCTCAGTCGTTAGAGCGTTGTACTTTAAACCAAACGATCAGATTAATAATGTTATGTTAACTTTAGAAAACTACGTATACTTGATAGAAGTAAATAACTTTAATAATTTATTTATCAATTTTATGCAATACTTCTACACCTTTAAACTTTTTTGTATCACTTGGAAACATAAATGTTTAGTACAAGCGATAATTTATGAAGGCTTTAAATCTATCAAAAATAAAAAAAAAGCATTTTCACCAAATAATACTAACATGTATTTACTAGGTTTAAAACAAAAGTAAGTTTGTGAAATACGAAATGACTTTTGTTTTAGATGATAATGTTATTCAACTACTCATAATTGGTTTTTAAAAACTTTCTTAACTTGTGAGTAAATGTCAATACAATTCTACAACATCAAAACAATCAGTATATTTGTTTGTTATAATTGGTGTGATAATAGTATAAATGCATTGTACAACAAATTTAAATAAATTTTGAAATACCATGTTATACAAAGTATAATATACCGAAGTGGCAATTTATACCGACGACATGTACAGTTTTTTTTTTACTATTCTAAAACTATTTAGTTTTTATCTGTCAAAATATTGCCAAGAATTAATTTTATTTTTCTTTAAAACTACTCTAATTTATTTTTAGTTTACAAGACAATTTTGTTTTCTATTTCTATGTTACGTCAGTGCAAACTGTATATGATTTTTTGCAAATTATTGTTTAAAAAAATTTGTGTATAAAAAGGTTGTATTGTCTTACAACTTAAGACTAAAATTTATAAATTTTATTTACATCTCAAAAAATGTATGAGAAATTTTATTTAAGTTCAATTCAATTGTGTTATTTCTAATGTTTATCATTAATACTTCGAGTAAAAACTAAATAAGCTCAAAATAATTTTAAAAAAGTAACATACTGCATAATATTTTTATCTTCTTGGTTATGAAAGAAAGTTTTTATCATTCATAAAAGTTCTAATAAAAAATTAAAAAGTTATTTATCAAACACTTGTTGGATTAAAAACTTTGTATAAAACTACAAAGCTTTTTCATAAAAAATGGTTTTGAGCATCTGGTATGGCAAAAAGTAAATTTTTAAAAGAAAAAAAAACAGAAGTTACCTTACAAGTTATATATATTTACAAGTTGTATAAACCTTTTTAATATAAGTAAGTCTTACTATTCTCAAAAATTGTGTTTAAAAATATTTTGTTTAGCTCAATGGCTGATATTAAAACCCAAAACCGTCCAGCTTACAAAGTTACGATAGTATGAATATTTGTGACTTTTTATAAGAATAAAAAACTTTACCTAAATATACATTTAATAGTCATGGTAGAAAATACTAACGGCTACAACTTTTTTATAACAAGAATATTCTTATTTCAAAGTAAAATTATACAGATGCGAGGTAGCAGTTAGTTTGCTTTAATTGATTTAATTTATACTATTTTGGTAAAAAGTCTTACTTTATTTTAATCGTGACGTCAGCACAAATTTTAGATGTTAGAAACTTTTACTAAAGTTTTGTGAATTTTACTCGTAAAAATCGCACATTTTATGGCAAAATTAATTCTTGTTGTTTTATGTAAATTAAATAAAATGAAAATTAAGTTTAAATGTCCTTTTATTGCATTTTGCTATGACGTTTTTAACTCAGCTATAGCTACATATAAAATTAGTGGTTTAATATTAGTTGAAATAACTATTTAGAAGTTGTTTATTAGTAAGAAAAGTATTTAAAACTTAGATCAAGTAAAACTATAAAAAGCTAAATGTTTGAGAAAAAGTTTATACACTCTAATTTGGTTAAAACTAAGTTCAACTAAAAACATTATTTTTACAGTTTATTTTTCTCTATTACTTGATGAATATAAATAACGAAAGCATTGCTAATAAACAACCAGTCGTATATTTATGGTATATTAATACTAGAAGTTTAATCTAGTTATTGTTTTACTTTTTATTTCATAACTGATATGTTTTTTATGTTTAGTTAAGATTTAATAGTCATAATATAACTACATACCAACATTTAATTAACAAAGATACCTAACAACTTTAATTGGACATTAAGAAACATTTTTTGAACATTAAGCACTATCTTCTAAATATAGTATATTAAAAGTATCAAATTGTACACAAATCAGTTTATCATGTGTTCAGAAGTTAAAATACGTCGCACAATAAAATACACAAAATGTCAAATAGAGTTAAATTCATAAATCCTATTTTAAGCTTGTTTAAAAAAAGTCTCTTTTGCTTCTGTTTTTTTTTCTGATTTCGTCACAACATGTTAATTTCTTTAAAATAATAAAATAATTATTCAAGTAATTGATTACATTACTTTCTAATTATTAATTTAACATTTTTTAATACCATATGAACCTATGAAGTAAAACAAACTTCCACTGTCAAAAAATACTTAAAGTTTTTTAAACAGTATCGTGTAGAGTTTTATTTAATTAAACATTATGAGAACAAAAAATATATTAACTTTAATTTAAAACAATATTGATTTAATCTAGTTCCTGACAAACTAATTTTGTCTTATTTTGACTGTGCTACTTATTTTTTTATTTAATATTTAGTGCAAAGCAACAAATTGTGGCTTACCGACAACCCTAATTAAAGTTTATTAAATTACAATTTAATTTTAAAGCATTGTTTATCATTTACAAATGTTGTACAGCTGTCTAAGTTAATGATATAATTTAGTTTTACCACAAGTTAAACTAATTTCGATTAGGTTGTTATAAATATAAGTTATTCAGTTTACATAGTAAGAGATCAAATTGTTACAATTTTTCTACCAGACTAATTTGTACCATATTAAAATAGAAAATTGGTTTCTTAAATATTACTTACTATCTCCTTCATTCTAATAAATTATATTAAAATGTTATACTCTATTTTGATAATTACGTCATAACAAACGTTTATAAAGACAAATTTTTACTGAAAAAAAGTTGTTGTATTTTGCATGAAACTTACATGTATACTGATGGCTTAACAATTAGAGAGTAACTTTAAAAATTTTAGATTTGAAAAAGAATTTAAACTACAATAGATATATTAGTTTGCTCGTATTTGTAGTTTAAATGTAGTTTTAGTGCATCAGAATAAACTTGTTAAACAATCAGTTTAAAACTTATTAAGTTTGATATAAGGTTTAAAATAAAGTAAGTTTAAATAAATTCTATGAAAACTTTTATTTTTCCTGACGTTTTTAAATTAATTGAGAATTGAATTAGCGAATCAAGCAAAATTTAAAGTATTTAATTTTATATAAGTTGAATCAATAAACTAAATCTTGTAGTTTTAAAAATATTTATCATTAGGTTTAACAGTGATTAAGTAAATATTGGTTCTAGTTTTATTAGAAAGTAATTTCTAAAATTTCAGCATATTGACCTCTCGCAAATCTAAGTACTCGTTTGATTACGTACATTTAGAAGTTATATCTAACATAAATTCCATTATTTACGGTATAAAATATAAAGTTTGTTTATGTAACCGCCCCATATTCATCAAAAATGCTTATTTATGCTGGTTAACACCAGTTAAAATCTAAACGAAAGCAATTTTTTATATAAAAGATTTATTTATTTTGTATTTGTTTTATAAGAAACTTTCACTAGTTAATATTAGTTACGTCACCTAAAATTTTTACAACACATTTTATTCTTAAAGACGTTTGTAGAAAAATTGTACAAAAATGCCTTTTTATAAAGAAAAATATTTATTCTATGTAATTGACAGGTTTTCATGTTAATTAAATTTTAACTTAAATCAAAAAACTCAAAGTACTTGAATTTTTTTTATAAAGATATCAGAATACAAATCTATATGAAAAAATTACCTTAAACCTTTCTTTATAAAGATTTAAAGTAAATTTAAGATGTAAAAAAGGACTTTTTTTTCCCATGTAACAAATAAACTTTAAACTAGGTTATATATTTATTTTAAAAATTAAAAGTTAACTTATATATAAAAAAGCTTACAAAAATTCACTCAACTTACTGAGTAAGTCATTATACTAGTTTAAATTCATTGAATAATAATTTTACCCTACTATTTTCAATTTCAATGAATTTCGGTATTTTTCTAGAATTATTGTTTTAATAACACTTTTTAAAGACTGCCGATTACCCAGTCAAAGTAAGGTTTTTTAAGTAATAATTTGTCAAATAAAATGGCAAAATTAATTGTATAACAAAACTTAAATGCGTTACAAATAGTAGAAACTAAAAGTACAAGTATCTTAAATGAAAGGTACATATATTTAAAAGTAATTATTATAAAAATAGATTAGTTTTACAAAATAAATGATGGCTGTTTACCACTGCAAAATGAAAAACTTTAGAACTTAATTTATTCCAATAATTGAACTGCTTTAATTTATTTTTTTTCAGTAAATAAATTATGCTTTTCAATAATTGTTACGTTATTAGAAAATTCTGAATAATAAAATTTAAAGATTTTTTTTTATTTTACAAAAATACGTGTAAATTTACTATTAGATTAATAATGGTCGAGTAAGATCCAAAGTTGCATTATCAAAACAAAACTCAAGCTAAAGTAGAATAATTTACTTTGTTGTGTTCGTATTTGCATATTTAGCATTGAAGTAACAATCTAGCGTAGTTTTGGTAGCATAAGTGTAAACCTTTTTATGCAATTCGATTAGTTGATAAATAAGAAAGTGACTTTTATTTTTCATGTCTATATTTACTAACTTAATATTTTGCTGTAAAACTAATCTTAAAAAATTAAAATATTTAATTTAATATATTCTTTTCTAATTGTCTTATAAGACTTTGTAAATACATAGTATTTAACTATTATTAAAAACTAATGCTACTTTAGTTTTAAAATTGGAAACAGTTTAGAACAATATCTTTAAACTGTCCATATTTTCAATATAATATTTAGAGTTACGTTGGCTTTTGATTGTTTTAAACCCGGCTCTTTACTTACAAAAGACTGCCGAACTTATAAACAAAACTTACCAACATAGCTTTAGTATCATTGATTACTATAGAGCTGTTTGAATGTAAATGTAATTTTGGTCAGAAATTAAATATAGAATACTTTATTACAAAAAACAATTTATCACAAAAAATCTAATTTTTTTTAAATATATATTATTAAAAAAGCACTATAAAAAGTTTTAATCCGAACAGTTTAAAAAATGTAAATAGGCTGCTTTTATCTAGCAATGTTTGCATGCCTTTATTAAAACTTATGCAAACCACTTCTTGAGCTTATTGAAATGTTTGATATGATCAATAGTGTCAAACTTTACAATTTTGTTTAGAAAAAAAAATTAAACTTCTATAGTTGCTTTCTAAGATTAACTTTTTTATAAGTTTGCAATAAAAGTAAATTCAACAAAACAGGTCTTTGCTTTAGCCGATGTTTACAAATTGTTTGTTAATAAAAAAAATATTCATAGTCGGTTATAAGTTTTACTTTAAAATCTTATACAAGGAAAACAAGTTTAAATGAAACTTTGTACATGTGCTCTAAGTGTTTTTTTGTGAATAAACAGCAGTACTAGTTTAATTAACATTATATTCTGCTTTTATAGATACCGTGGCTTTAAAATACCTTTTATGAAACCAGGGTTCGTCATTTTTGAAAAGCTGTTGACGATTAAGTTATTCTGACAATTGATTATTATCATTATTGTTTTGTTTTGCTTTTATTATTATGATAATAGCATAAGCAAATTGTGAAACAACCGTACATGTATTTTGAGATAACACAAACTAGAAAGCATGATTCACTCACAAATTTTAACCAAGGGTTATGTTAATGTACGAACTAATTTTGAATAATTAATTTTAAAGATTAACTAAAAATAAAAAATTGTTTAAATATTTCTGGGTTTTTCACAAGTTGAAATTAAGCTAGTTTTA